>NW_020539189.1:0-17027 GCF_003426905.1 Ctenocephalides felis
ATATATATATATATACATGTACATTCGTGTGTATATAGTTATCAGTATAATGGTCAACTGATCACTTCACTTACTAGAACCATCCTCTATTAAATGTGTTACATGGTACATCACAAAGCTCTACATTCTATGAAACCATATGCTACGTGGCACACGTTACGTGATACATTGCAAGTGCAACATAGAGGTAAAATGGATAGGTTGAGAGCTGGCATGTTGTAAATATAAATAAAAAAATATACATTTTAACTTAAATAACAACTTACTTTTGTTAACTTCGTTCGTCTGTAATCACTCGTTTAATGTCTCTAATTACAATCTGTACAATATTCATCTCCATATGAAATAAATAGTGTCATATGGAGCTGATATAACTCTGTAACAAGCAAGTATTGGGTATGACTATATATTCTCTTGTAATATTCTCTTTCCGTTGTTGATTACATGAATATGTAATTTTTTTGAAAAACTGTCAACAGTTTTTTTTTAAGATATAGATCATTTTATTTTTATTTATATTTACCTACTGAAATTAGAAACTTTTAGAAATGTAAAATACTCCTAGGGTAGAAAAACATGTGCAGTGAAAAATTTCCAAACTGAAAAAAGAAACTGTCAAATAACATGCATTTTTCCTGATATTCAACTTTGTCTAAATTAATCATGTCTAAATTAGTAGACTAATAGTACTTTTTATGGAATTAAACATCACTAGAACTTATTCTTCCAATAGTATTGACTAATATAATAATGAGTTGGGGAGACTGGGTGCGGTAGTGCCATAAAGTAATCTCATCATTCAAAGAATAGAACGAAAGAAAAGAAATCGAACAAAAATACTTAAGTTTCACGCTTTAAAACATTTCAATGCAGTAATAGAAACTTGTTCGAACAAACATATTTCAGCTTTCTCTCTTTGGATCCCAACTATGAGTCAGTAAAGTTTAGTTACTAAGACGAATATCACTACTATCTCTGGCACAACCGTACCCAGTCCTCTCTATATTGTCTCAATATAAAAATTATCAACGGTTGAGTATCTTTCATTGTTCTCTTAGGAAACTCTGTTTTACCATTAGTTATAAATTACTACTAACAGATCCCATCTGGCAATGCAGGTAATTTTAACTACCGAATTTTGTCTAGGTTGATTATATCAACCTGATATGTATGAGGTAGAGTTCTACTAGAGCGCAGGTTTACGGCATCATATATATGACGTCGTCATCTGATATGTACATATTTTGTCATGATAATTTATTTGCACCTCCATCACGGAAGGCAGGTAGATATTGCGAGCTTACATTGTTATATATCGAATATTTGCACTAGATACACGATATCTGTAGAAAAATTTATTAGGCGTATGAGTATATATGGAAAATATTAGAATATATATATATATATATATATATATATATATATATTACATATATATATATATATATATAATATATATATATATATATATAGAATCATGAAATAACGCTCTTTTTGCACTAATTTATTAAATAATAATTTTACAAACGTTTCGAGACTAGGTTTGTCTCATCATCAGTTATAATTCAAATCTAATGTATGGAAACCTAAATTAGCATTATGTGTTATCCGTTACAAGTCGTTCATTATACTGCCTCACCAACGATCGTCGGAGTCTGAATTCGCTATCAAGGTCAACAAAGATGAGTCACGAAATATCATAATTTATGTAAGAAGTGAAGTAATGTTTGAGGAATAAAATAAATTTTATTCCATTTATAAGGCTGCTCCTTTGTTATCATACCCAATACATTTTTCTACCATCGAAATATCAGTATTTTATTTAAAATCCTGTTTGTGACTACGATATTATTTGATTTTGTGTACCATATTCTGCATATTAAGAAAGATAATTTTATTTAACTTTCTATAGGGACAACTAAAATATATTCATCATTATATTGATTTTGTTTGGTCTCATAATAAGAACAAATTTCCATTCATTATACTTGTCTCAGAAAAAAACAATAATAATATTGTGACAAACTAAAATTTATCATATCAGAAAATTATCTAAGAAATCTTCTTTTATTTTCAACAGTGTGCACATCATGTACATATTGTGTGGTAATATGTTTCGTACGACACAATACTCTCTGTGCTAAGAATACAAATAGTATTATAATCTACTTTATCTCAGTTTCAGTACTTTCTCCGCCTGTAAGTATAAATAAAATATATTTTTACACGTATTTCCAAATATTGTAGGCTTACTCTCCCACGTTTTTTATTTATTGTTATCGATATAACAAAACTCATAAAATAATGTTAACAACTCTCTTTTGCCTACGCGAAAACTTCTGGCAACTTGTGTTAAGAATTCTGAGCATAGGATATGAGAATTTACACGTTCAATTCTTCTTTTGTGGATAAAATCTGAATTTACGAAAGTTCAAGAACCTTCTTTCGCGTTTGTGCAAAAAATTGCTTTGATAAGATATTCTTTGCGATTCAATATCGAAATTTATGTGTTCTTTGACGCCTACATGGCTACATGATAGGTTCGTTAAACTTGCTCGAGGAAATTAAATTAATGGGATGCAAAGTAATTTTTTTTTGCTTGGGATAAAATAAATTAATACTTAACTAGAGGTGTATGGCATCGTGTCTCAAGGCAAATTGCTTTAACTTCCTGTGCCGTAGTGAAATATTCGAGGAATATTATATGTTTTCAAATAGATTATTATAAATACTGTAACTTTGCCTAATAATTATAAAAATTATATACACTGAATTGAAAAGTTAAAATTATTTAGTTCAAGTATATAAGTGAGCTTTAAAACTTTTGCAAAGAAAAAGACTAAATTCCTAATTATTTTCGATACACATAAACATTTTTTTTGAAAATTAAAAAAATATCCCCAAAATCAATTGTTTCATCTGCTTGTGTTAACGAAACGACTACTTTTGAAAAAACTTTTTTTTTGAATAACCAAAAAAAAATTTTTTTTGAATCGCGAGAATAAATTGAATTTTAATTTTTTTCTAGCTGAAGTTCTAAAGCTCAATAATATACTCAAAATAATTTGGAAGTTAGCAGTATTTGTAAAAATAATCTATTTGAAAACATTTAATATTCCTAGAATATTTCATTAGGGTACGGGAAGTTCCACAATTTGCCCTAAGGCACGATGCCATACACTACTAATTTTATCAACCTGTCCCCAAAGTGAATAAGTCGTCACAGCTATGGGATTTCAACCAGAGGTTCAAAGTATAATACTCTCCTCGGGCAGTCTGATGTAAAGCAGTAGTAACATTGTATTTTGCTTGGGTATAAAGATAGTCATACATCTTACGAATACGATTTGTACTTCTAACAAGTTTATTTGATTATTTACGAATGAGTACTCATGCTCAAAAATGTGCAGAATTTGAAATAATTATTATTATAATTTTTAAATACTTTTATTGTAACCAGTTTATTATCTCGGTCTCATTAAACAAGTCTAAAAAGTTGTTTTTGATGTGAGATGACACTTTTTATTTTATACGTGCATATACTCAAAATACAATAATATCCTGAAATTTCAAAATAAAATAAATAAATCTTTCAAAAAATTTCAATTTGAAAAGCAATTGATCAAAGTTTTATGTATATATATATATATATATATATATATATATCGAGGTCTGTTCAAAAAGTTTTCGTAATTTTCGTTTTTTCAAAAAAATATTTATTTATTCGTCTATATTAATGTGGTCCCCTTCAAAGTAGTCCCCCCCAGATATAATACACTTATGCCAGCGTTTTTTCCAATTTTCGAAGCACCCTTGATATTCACTTTTTGATATGTCCTTGAGCACTCTCGGCGATTTTCTTCAATCGAGGAAAACCGCCGTCCTTTCATGGGTCTCTTCAACTTTGGGAATAGGAAAAAGTCACACGGAGCCATATCTGGTGAATTTTTGCACTTTGCAACACTTTATTTCATTTTTTACGCAAAATTTAATACAAATTCTTTGACTTTTTCAATTCTTCCATTGTAAAAATCGCCGAGCTCAGAAAAAACACGTCGAACCTTAGCGACTACCACAGACAAAGTAAACAGTGAATATAGCTGAAAATTTCATCATACTTTAGGGGCATGTATACCAACACAATAAAAAAAAATAATTGACAATCAGACACTCCAGACCCGCGAAATTTAATTATTAGTAATTCCGGGTACTTTTGGAACAGACCATGTATATATATATATATATATATATATATATATATATATATATTTATGTATATAGTGTTATGTATAATGCTTTATATTAGTACATCATTAGGTTCTATATTTGAAATTATCGTAGAAAAAACGAGAATGTGATTTTGACTCGTTTTTATGAAACGATTTTCTTGTAATATAGCCTGACACGACTTTATACGTAATTTGATTGTATTTTCCTGTACTATCGTAACAATGGAATATCTAACAATAATGTGTTGATCAATAATTCATCGTAATGCTTATTAGCTTATTGGTTCTGTCTTTCCTAATCGACAAAACAAATACGGTTTGTACTTCCCACGAGTTTGATTATTTATGACAACCGAAAAGCTTTGGAATTATCTATATTGATAAATGTACATAAAGCAATATAAAGTTAAAATATTTTTTACTATTATCTATGGGTATATTCAAAATCTACTCGGTATGTTCTGAAACTAAATGAATGCATTAGTGTTCTTAGTTCTCTCGCTTGCAAGTTTTATGAAACTTTTGTTTAACAAGCTGTCTCTCGATCAGAGGTGAGAAGTGCCAACTGCACCTTCCTTTCTTCTCACAAACAAAGTCTTTGAAATCTTGTTGCAGTTCTTTGTGAAATAAGCTTTCACATTTGCACGAAGAAAACAGCAGGGTGCATAAGACGAACGTTGTTAATAATCATTTTTAGTGCAAGGTTTGAATAAATTGTGCATATATATATATATATATATATATATATATATATATATATATATAATATTTTGAAGTATGTAAATTTGATGTTGATATATATTAAAACGAGTGTGTTGAGTTAGGCAATATCACCAAGTAAAAAAAAACTAAAGCAATCAGGAAAACAGCTTCATTAAATCATACGTTTCAGTCTTCATCGAGACCATCATTTAGTGGAAAACTAAAAATATTGTAATTCATTTAGGAATTTCCTAAAACCAATTTGTAATGACGGATAGAAGTGGTGTTTGGTTTTTGGCAAAGATAGGCCCAGCAGATTTGGAAATTTCGAGCTAAATTTGCAGAAAATTGCAGTTTTGGGAAAACTAAGCATCCGATTTAAATAATTCGAAGAACTTTGCGCACTTAGATTGGTATCTCATAAACGGCTGTACCTGCTTTTAGCAAAAACTAATCACCACTTTTCCCCGTCATTACGAATTGAATGTTTTAATGGAGCATTCAAATCGAATGCTCTCTCAAAAATTCGATTTATATTTTCTGCACTCTTTGCACCGTATCTCTGAAACGGCTTGACCTGCGTTTACCAAAAACTAATCAGCACATTTCCTGCTTATATGAATCCAATTTTTCCGCCCGAAAACGTGGACAAAAAATTGTATCCATTATATACATACCACACTCACACACACACATCCATTTTTTCTGAGCTATGCAAAATGCTTCAGAAACTTTTAAAACGTGAAGAAATGTAAAAATTTTCAATTTCGATTATTAGACGATTACAATAACTTACCCTACGGGAAATTAAAAATATCAATATTTCCAAACTTATTGCCTCAAATATAAAAACTGTTTCAAAAATATACACGCGCTTTTACTGCATATTTTTGCACCCTTATAATACTCTCCCATACTTTATCATATTTGTATTATAAAAGCGCAATTTATTACAGAAGCATTTAAAAATTATAACATCGCTCGTCCCAAATCCCGCATTTCTTCGTGCACTAGTACTCCACCGTAATTACGAGAGCGCGAGTTGTGTAACTCTCGGTCGATGCCGGTTACGTGAAGAGCTTATTGCTGCGCGTAGGGTATTTTCCCTTCGAAGGGAGGCGAGTTCACTGAACCGCAGTAACATGCAGTTATTTGCGAGTTTATTATCGTGTATTCCAAGTTATACTTTCAGCGTTTTGCGTCATTCAATATTGTGCAATTTTTAATAATTGCGTGAAATGCAGGGCTAAAGTTGTAAGTATGCCAGGTTGAGGAGGTTTAGGTATGGAAGAATTAAAATTACCTGTTTTACTTGTCAGGTTATATAAATGCACGCGCTCGCATATAAGATTGAATTGCGTGTTGCATATATTTTTTGAGCTATTCAATATGTTTTATTTATCGTTTGATATTTTATATCAATGCCTTATCTCATGTATAATCTTTAATATAAGATTATAATATATGATTTAATTTAGTATCTGCCAGTTCAATATAATAAAAGCGCAATAAAATTGTTAAAATTGCTTTTATTAATATCAGTCTCCAATAACTGTATTTCTGCAAAAGTACAGTTCTCATTCAGATGTCTGCAAGCGTTAATTTATTTAACCATTTAACTAAGTACTAAACTGTGCAGATAGTTTTGTGTGGTCAGAATCTAGGTAAAATGTTGTTTTGATGAACATGTCATTTACAACTATTTATTTATACCGACATAGACTCAATATTTTAATATGTTGAAAATTGTGATGTTTTTTGTTTTTCTCTCTCCCAAATTGCAATCTAACTAGCAAATGTTCAAAGATTTATACTAACGACGAGTATATTCGAAAATGAACAAGATTGTTCCAATTTTCAATGACGAGTATGTTTGTCAATCACTGATAATCAACTGGTTAAAACCATTACTGTGAAGTAAATGTAATATGTTGAATATTAACAACTACTTAATATAATTCAAACCTAATTATTTTGATAAAAAATTACATCATAAATTTTTTCATCAGTTTACAAATTCATTAGAATCTAGATAACTTTATGATTAACACAATTATTACAACCAGATACAAAAATATGATTACGAAAAATTTAATAGTATTTATATTTTAATGATATTTTATGAAAAAGCTAAAAATTCTAGTTAATTTTCTAATTCATTAGAATCTAGAAAACGTGATAGAAAACTGATTGACTCAGATTAATACAACCAGATACAAAAATAATACAAAAAATCAGAATTATATTTAAATATCATAAATTATATTTTAATGATATTTTATAAAAAAGCCACAAATTGTAGTTAAAATATTGATAAATTAAAATACCATAAATGATAGACATACATAAAATGTTTTTCCAGTATATTTTTGGAAATTCGAATTAGCCTTGTGATATTTTTCTTTTTCTTATTAAAAGTTTCTTATAGAAAACAAAATGAACTAGTATAGACAACTTTTCTTTTATCAATATTATATCTGTTATCAATTAAAACAGTTAACAGTTATAATTAATTGATAAAATTAAAGTTGTCTTCTGTAGTTCTCACTTCTATATTCATTAAAAAACTTTTTAATAAAAATTTGTATGAAACTCCATGTCATACTTCATGATTAAACTATTTATTATAGGTTTTAAATTGGCAAAAATGGCACAGCAGTTCTCATCATTAATCATACTGCTGTTTTTGTAATCACTTTGGTGTTTACTCGTGTATACTTCATACTTTTCTAGATTAAATATTTGCAATAATGGATCCACAAATCCATTTACTTACTTCTTAGTTATTCCATTAGCCGATACCATACAAAACATGTGTACACATGTGTTTTTTTACATTTATCATATGTTATTATATTCGCTCTTATTTTATTTCCCAAATTGTATCGAGCTTTATCCAAATATTGTTAATATCATTTCTCATTTCTTAGAGTTGTTTTCATCCATTACTTGAATGAATCGCGAGCTTTTTCTTTTGACTTTCAGGGGCTTTTTATAGTTACCGATATCGGCAGACAATAAAAGCTGAAAGTTTGTTGAACTTATTTATTCGTCGTGTGTGCGATGCAGCAATTCACTTTCGAGGTATATATTCACCGTGCTTTGGTATCGATTGGAACCGCGGAAGCACGGAATGCATTACCTGAATGGAAATGACCCTTGCTAAGAATATTATGAATAGATTTGCATTTATACGTATATAATATACTATATTATTTTATAGTGGGTTTAATTATATGGTTCAGCTATGAAACATTATTTACCTAAAACTGTTATACAAAACAGCTACGACAAAATAAATTCAAATAAGACTTACTATATGGTTATGGTAACATATGCTGCAGCTTGCTTTATCTTATATGTTTAGAAAAATTCAATTATATCATGAAGTCATATTTTTAGATAATCTACTACATGAATTATATACGTACACATATATACATCTATTTTGTATAAAAACACATGTACAAACGTATACGCGTTCATAGAATTTGATTGGAAATAAGTCTCTATAACATGTTTTTACTGAGATTTACTACATTGAATTGATAATTTTTTGTTTGTTCTGAAAACATTTTTCATGATTATTTGTATCGATTTTATAAACTTATATAGATTATAAAAGAAAAACGCGAGTGAAGAAAATTCATTAGAAAAATCTAAATTGAAATTATTCAGAGTATTAATAAATTTTTTATTTCAGATTGTGTCAAGTTAAAATATTGATAAATTAAAATACCATAAATGATAGACATACATAAAATGTTTTTCCAGTATATTTTTGGAAATTGGAATTAGCCTTGTGATATTTTTCTTTTCCTTATTAAAAGTTTCTTATAGAAAATAAAATGAACTAGTATAGACAACTTTTCTTCTATCAATATTATATCTGTTATCAATTAAAACAGTTAACAGTTATAATTAATTGATAAAATTAAAGTTGTCTTCTGTAGTTTTCACTTCTATATTCCTTAAGAAACTTTCTAATAAAAATTTGTATGAAACTCCACGTCATACTTCATGATTAAACTATTTATATATAGGTTTTAAATTGGCAAAAATGGCACAGCAGTTCTCATCATTAATCATACTGCTGTTTTTGTAATCACTTTGGTGTTTACTCGTGTATACTTCATACTTTTCTAGATTAAATATTTGCAATAATGGATCCACAAATCCATTTACTTACTTCTTAGTTATTCCATTAGCCGATACCATACAAAACATGTGTACACATGTGTTTTTTTACATTTATCATATGTTATTATATTCGCTCTTATTTTATTTCCCAAATTGTATCGAGCTTTATCCAAATATTGTTAATATCATTTCTCATTTCTTAGAGTTGTTTTCATCCATTACTTGAATGAATCGCGAGCTTTTTCTTTTGACTTTCAGGGGCTTTTTATAGTTACCGATATCGGCAGACAATAAAAGCTGAAAGTTTGTTGAACTTATTTATTCGTCGTGTGTGCGATGCAGCAATTCACTTTCGAGGTATATATTCACCGTGCTTTGGTATCGATTGGAACCGCGGAAGCACGGAATGCATTACCTGAATGGAAATGACCCTTGCTAAGAATATTATGAATAGATTGCATTTATACGTATATAATATACTATATTATTTTATAGTGGGTTTAATTATATGGTTCAGCTATGAAACATTATTTACCTAAAACTGTTATACAAAACAGCTACGACAAAATAAATTCAAATAAGACTTACTATATGGTTATGGTAACATATGCTGCAGCTTGCTTTATCTTATATGTTTAGAAAAATTCAATTATATCATGAAGTCATATTTTTAGATAATCTACTACATGAATTATATACGTACACATATATACATCTATTTTGTATAAAAACACATGTACAAACGTATACGCGTTCATAGAATTTGATTGGAAATAAGTCTCTATAACATGTTTTTACTGAGATTTACTACATTGAATTGATAATTTTTTGTTTGTTCTGAAAACATTTTTCATGATTATTTGTATCGATTTTATAAACTTATATAGATTATAAAAGAAAAACGCGAGTGAAGAAAATTCATTAGAAAAATCTAAATTGAAATTATTCAGAGTATTAATAAATTTTTTATTTCAGATTGTGTCAAGTATTTTGACCTATGTACTATCAAAACATTTTTTTTATATTAAAACCAGCTTTTTTATGAAAATACTCTCATAATTAATAAGAGATAGAAGACTTGCAAACCACAAAATGCTTTTATCGTGTTATAACGAATTCAAAACGTGCGAAAATAATGGAAAACGTAGCAAAACACTGTGCTTTTTAAAACCTGGTTATTATTTAATGCATTTTCATACTTAAAACGCTCCCGTGTGCGTAGAGTTAAAATAAAGTTAGATATATGTGCAAGATAAATACTTGAATACTTAAATATATACTTATATATTTAAAAATACATATTTTAAATTTCATTTATTAAGTCCTTATTGTTGCTGACATTGTATGCTGTAAATCTTGTGGTATAAAAAATTGTATTTTGAGAATCTATTTTACTTAAACTCTTAAGTGCAAAATATTATTAATGTCATTTTAACGTTATAAATTTTTGTCAATTATCGTTAATGGGCTATTTTATTTACTTAATTTTATTCGGTTATAAAAATCTAATAGAAAGTTGTTTACAGAAACGGTGGAGACGCCTTGTACTTTATAGTGCAAAATTACCAAGCAAGGCAAAGTATATTTTTCTGTGAATATACACTAAAACAGCTAATAAAAAAACTGAAAATTAATAATATAAAATACAAATTAGGTATTACGTCATAAATTCGAATTTCAAATGCTATCAAAATATAATTTTTTAAATTTATTAGCTCTTCTTCCGGTTTTTTAGTTATTTGCCCATGTGACTGTAATAATATGCATTATTATCTTATTATAATATTAAATTTTTAAGTAGAATTAATGTCGTGACCTATAAAGTATATTATTACATCAAAGTATTAATTTAACCAACTATACATCTAATACGTTATGAAATAAATAGACAAACAAGCATTAATGCGCTCGGTTCTCTTCAAGCTAATTATTCCGCGGCATAAAAAATACTTGTTACATGGAAAATAACCAAAGCATTCAAAGCATATCTCATTGTCACGAGCTTACATCTTTTTACAGAAAAGCATTACAAAAATACTTTTTTCACAACGGCGCATGTGTCCTGCAATAGTCATAATTTTCCGTATCGAACGTCGTAATGAGGAAAAGCCAATGAGCAAATATCGCTGTACGGTCTAATAAACATGCTTTACAGATATATATATATATATATATATATATATATATATATATATGTGTGTGTATAGCATTTATGATTTTGCATGTATCTATATATTTAGCTCTTGAATTCATAAAATATATTTATTTAGTCATAAAAAGAGGTCTAAGCATAGCTTTATGGGAAAAATGTCATCATGACTTCAAAATATTTGCAATATTATTATAAACTAGATAGAAGTTTGATATAATAAAGTCACGAAGTTATTCATTAATTATAGTGTACGAGTATCGATAAAAATATTACAACGATACATGCATTTAGATCGTAAATAAATATGTAATTATTCATCAATAATATATTTATCTATTTGCTACATCAAAAATTGTTTTTGTTTCTACTCGGAAATATAGAATGGCTTGATTACTGATGTTAAACAAATAATTATTGGAATATAGAGCACGATATTGTACGATATTATCTAGATTTATGTGTATGATTTGACCCAAATGAAATAGATTTTCAAACATATATGAAATGTGTGTAAATATATATATATACATTTTTGACATCTCTAAGTATAAATATCCAAAACTGATTCGCATACATTTTAATCAATTCCTCTAATCCATATGAGCACCGTGGGCTAAATATTCCACATCGGTTCCATTTATCTTCTAATTTCTCTGTTAAATACTTAACATCACTTCAGATTAGGTTGAAAATCTCGTTGTATTATCTGTAGAAGTAGTTCATTTACTCTTAATGGCTCTAATGGATTTTGCGCTTAAGCTAATAGCTGAATATTGTACGAGCTATTCGTTCCAGCTCTTCAAATCGCGCCGTATTACAACTTTAAATTTCTAAATAAATTAATGATGCTTGAATTAATAGGTCAAGAGAGGGATATGACTAAATCAAAATTGAATAATATAATTTTGAATAATATAATTTTTGAATATGTAGAAAATTTAATTAGGATTAGTATTATTTAGATTGAAATTATGATAATTGTATGTGTACTATATTCAACACATATGATATTTCATATGCTATTTTTGAACAAGATTTAAATTTACAATATAACTTGAAAATCTCAATTTTCTCTTGGCTTGCTATTGAAGCAAATTGTTTTTGAATGGTGCTGAGAATTACATAATTTGTACATTTATTAATTTCATTAAATAATAAATGTTTAAAACACGATATTGAATTTTAGGCATAAATATTTATATCAAACTGAGTCGCGTATAATGAAATTTAAAAATTCATATGATTTCACAACAAACAACGCTTTTAAACATTTATGAAGGTAGATGGTGTTTTGACGTCACGGAATAATGGAGGCCAGTATCGAACCCAAATTATATATATATATATATATATATATATATATATATATATATACATTTTAGGAAACATATGCGGTTATGAAGGCAAATTTATATATGTATATATGTATGTATTATACATAAGTCGATGGATTTGACTTGTGAATTTCAATGCGCGGATCAAAAGGAATGTATTAGGCATTCAACCCACTCGTGTCACGGGTAAATAGGGCTGCCAGTGAGTTTTTCTTGAAGAAGATAGGCAGCATCGATCAAATATTTCAAATATTCTTTGCGTGGCAATGTAAAATAATTTCTGTATATATCTATAACATTAACAAAAATATAAACCAGAAGAAAAATAAACACAAAATTGTAAGAAATGAATATTTGATAATCTGTCTCGTTTAATTATACTAACATGCATGATTCAAGTTAAATATATATCTATATGTATAATACGTAGTACTGACTCCTACTCGATTCAGGGAAGAATAGTGTGAGGGATTTCCCATTGATAATTTCACTGCAGCTATCTTCAATTGGAAACAAATTTTAGTCCTTTTTTAAGTGAAATTGGATATCACTACTGCATGACACCATGTTATCCAAAACGAGGATCTGATAATTAGTCACACATTAGCTTTGCAATATGGATCTTAAGAGATTGCAGCTAAGATTTTGATTAAATTTACTGAATCTGGTTCACTTTACTTTTAATTCATTGCATATTCGGAACTATTTTTAGAAAAATATCCTAAGGCTATGAAGGCCTTATAACTTTCCGAAGAAGTTTGTTTTAATAAAAAAAATCGATTCGCTAATTTTATGTTTTCTCGACGTTTCAAGCCATTCTGAATCGAATGAGACCAAATTTCTAAAAAGTATGTGTGTGTGTGTGAACAGATTTTTTATTTTGTGAGCCCACCGCATAATCGAAGCAGCTTGGCAATAAAGTTGTTTATCTATTCAAAACTTGATAAAGCTTTATAAATATGTATTATTGGATCCAAGGTTTTCCTAATGCATTCGAAAAGGTTTTAAATCTTTTTATCTCGGTCATGCGGCCAAACCGCACGTACGGCGCAATCTCAACTTGGACATGTCAGCGGAAAAGTTTTTTTGCCACGCTTGGAAACACGCGCTGCTTTTCGCTTTGTTTGATGGTATTATTCAGGAAAATACATAAAGATATGTAAAAAGATTATTTGATTAGTTATAATGAGAGAATTTATAACTAACAAGCCACTGGTAAAATAATTTACATGAAATCCGATTTACATAAAGTCATATGTGTCTTACGCTAAGAAGTTCTACATGAGCCATGTCTGACATACGGCGACTACAATTCATCGAGAAAAAAGTTTTAAAATAGAAAGTCATGTTAGAGAGCCATGTCAGTTATATGCGTATAACATAGAAAATGAACAATTATTTTTCACTAAAATATTGAATATTGAATGGTAAGAAAAAGTACAAGCGCCAAAGATATTTCCAAATAAAAATGATGACAATTTGAATTCAAAATCATAACAAACAGATAATTTCACCAAGTAATGATTTTTTTGGAAAACTGCTCCTATGTTGCTCTTTGTGGAATTTTAATTATAATAAATAATTATAGAATATAAACATATATTGATAATGTGCTGTCATTAATCAGCTTTCAATAAAATTGCTTTAAAACTGAAAATGTAATAAATAGTATATACGGGTATGAATAATTAGTTTGCTGATAGATACATCTTTCGATAAGTGTGATTAGTAATATAAATTCAAATTAGATGAGCTTTTCATTTTGTTTTAAGTATTTTTGGTTGATTCTTTACAGCAACCACCAAAAAATGTATATCTGTTCCAAGTGATTGAACATCACTTTAGTAATTCATCGAGCCATAAACGACTTGCAACAGCTAGTTTTAGTTGTAAGCGCTTCAACGTCCCGTAAAAAGATGTGTAAAATACTACAACACAAATCTCTTAAAATTTGGCATTGCTGCTTCTTATAATATAATATGTAATCTACATTAGATTAAGTCTGATAATAATATAATTTGTCAAATTTAGTTGAGTTTTACTGAGCATTGCAACTCATGGCATGGACGTTCTGGTTACTATTATAAAGAAATAAGGAAACTCTTAGAAAATATTTGACATATTTCACTATCATCCACTATTACAAGTATAAGTATTACCATAAATTTACCATAAATTCTTTCCATAGCTTCTTCAAAAGTATGGGCATTAGAGTGCCGAAAAAATTGCTGGGCTATAGGACCATCAAATTTCAATAAAAATAATATGCACATATATTCTAAAGGTTTCATACAATTAAATCAAGATATCATAGTTCAAATTTGACTTTTGCAATAACTGTTTTGTCAGCTAACTCTTGACTAATTGTTTTTGCAACATCATTAGGTGAAGTTCTCTAAGTCAATACGCCAATTGTTTCACCAACTGGTAAATTTGCAATAATATTTTTTTCTTAGCCATCACATTCTGAAGTTAAACGCAAAATATTTACTAACCGATGCAACTTCAAGAACAATTTAATTATGTTCTCATTTTTCATAAATCTCATGAGCATATATATCAAATTATCTACCAACTTTTGTCTAAGATTGCGCCTATGTAATACATTGTTCGATTAACGATTTGTAGAGAAACGTGACACAAACTGGAGTCCAGCTGTCAGATTAGAATTGCTGCTATTACATCTTGAGTGTGGAGTAAAACTGTCTAGAGTCGTAAATATAAAAGCTGCGTGAAATAAGTCAATTTTTCCCTCTTCATATTTTTCATTGGCACATGCAGTAAACCGGCCTCAAAGCCATCCAGCTAAACTTGAAAAGTTGTGTACTTGATACCCCTTTTTTATTACCACTCCGGCATCCGAGTTGAAAGTGTTAATATAGTAAAATATCTGAGTCACTAGAAATGTGATATTTATCTTAACTTGACTAATTATTATCATAAACATATTCAACAAAACATCTATCAACCGTCTGTCTATTATACGATTGACGTGTCGGGAACGTGACGTGACCGAGTGCCCAGCCGTCACGTTAGAATTGCAAGGGGCGATGGACGTGCTGTTACGTCAAGTCGGGGGTAAACACGTTCAATGACCCGGAGTGGTGCATGCCGTGTGCCGTTTCGTTTGGAAAATAATTCGTGCATCGATAGAACGATCATCTTTTGGCGGTTCGTGGTCTGGAAAAGATTTACTACAATCATGTGCCACAATTCGTAAATATTCAGATTATTTTTTCTTAAACATTATTTATGGATTGCATTATAAATTGCACAGATAACCGCCAATAGTGTGAACCTTAATTGTACTTGTGTTCTGAAATTCTAAATATTACATACCAGTTGACGATACTTTTTGAATTTTTTTTTTTATTTTAATTATTTATTAATAAAACAACGATAGTTTTTAAATATGGTTGCCAATAACATTTTCTTGATTTTAATTTGACACATTTGACGTATTCTTATAAAATACACAAATACACGAAATTTGCCCAAAACATATAAACTCTACAGAATTGCATATATAAGGTGTAGATATTTGTTAAAAAAATATCATTTTTATTAACTTTCCCGCCAATTTGAATAATTTAAAAAACATTCGATTTGTATTGACGGGGAGAACGTGCTGATTAGTTTTTGGCAAAGGCAGGTCCAGCCGTTTCAAAGATACAGGGCAAAATGTGCCAAAAATGGTAATTTAGTTTTTGAGATAACGGATCGTCCGATTTGATTGATTAAAAAAAAAATATTTTTTTTCGGCAAAACGTAAAACTGTTCACGTTTTTCGAGAGTCAGGTTTAGTAGTTTCGGTGATACAATAAAAAAAGTAAAAATAATGTCATTTGGCATTATTATCAGATATATGCACATAAAATCAGATATTTTATTATCAAATTATCATATTATTATTAAACAAACTTCCATTCAATTCAATATTTCCAAAATATTTCAAATAAAATGATCAAATTTTCAAAAATCCTATTTTTCACTATCACTTCAGTTCTTATATGTGGGCGAAAGAGAAATATTTTCATAATTGAAATGAGAATTACACCTAACTTTCAGAAAGTCGCCTTTAATATGGAATGCGGGAAAAGTGAAATAATTGATGTTCATATGCTCACATAATTTGTAAAAAAACAATTAGTAGAAACCAATCCATTTCTAAGCTTCTTATACAAAGATATTATTTTATTGATATAAAAATTGTGGGAGTCAATAGACAGGCGGTGACAGAAATGAATAAGTCGTGGAAAAACAAAATGAGTCGTATGTTTGAATTTGAAAAATGTTATCTCATTAATAAAACAATATTTCAAACAATTTTTTTTTGTAATTATTATAATTGCGAAAGTGGTGACAAATACATACACACTATCTTGTGATAGTATTAAATAAAAAATCTTTTACATCGAATCAAGTAGGATGAATTTTGTATGTCTGTTGTCTTATCTGGCATAATAATAT
>NW_020539189.1:18027-67442 GCF_003426905.1 Ctenocephalides felis
GGCTTTGTAAGCATCATTAAACATATCTCTATGATTTGGATTACGACTCATTCTAATAAACAGAAAATTGCACGATGATATTACTATTTACAGTAGTAGTGAAAGTTAGCATGCATTAAGTTGAAGTTTCTACATGATCCATCATTTCTTACAAATATCCGACAGATAATAACAGGTTTTTGCCAATTTGTAAACCCCACATATCTTAAGCAAATATAAATCTGTTTTAAAAGCAATAACAATCTATCATTACCTACAATAATCATAATTCTCCATTCCATAGTTGCAAATCATTAATAACGCAGTCATGCAAGCAGAAACGCTGCTGCATATTAAATATTCAATTCTCAGTCAACTGCTGCAGCAGAAAGAGAATAACTACTAAAGCAATATAAAAGTTCATATTTGCTAACGCAGAAATGCTACAAAAGTTAGATTACAGAGAAAAGTGAATATCATGAATAACGATGCGGCAAAATTAAAAATGGATAACTCCACTTCGTCTGCAATGAGATATTTTTTAGAGGAAAACTTTTCATTCAGAGCTTCCGTGGTGGTAGAAACATAACATTACTTTGTTTTCTGGATAGAAATTAGTCCAGTTAAATGTTTCTAGAAAAACAATAGACCAGTTTGAAAATATATTTAATGAAGAAACTAAAGATTGAATTAATAAATTATTTTGTTCAAATTAAGGCAAAATTAGACTTCCGTCGTAGTATGATTACTTTATAATCCGAGTATGAGAAAATTTTCTATTAATTCAGAATAAATGAATTACATCTTTTACTCATTTTATAAAGGACTGATTCAACAGTGTTTATTTATCTCTACCTGAATTCTTTCCACTCAAACGTAATTATTAATTATAATAATTAATCATCATAAAACGTAATTTCAAGTTCTCATACCGATTCAAATTTTTCACAAAAACAGATCGTATCATTTTTCATAATTAGTAATTCAGTTGGCATAGCTTCTTGAAACTCCTCTGAACAAACAATCATTAAACAATAAAATTAATGATTTCCAGAGCTGTCACAGACCTCGAGCGAAACAAGATATGGTTAGAAATATGTCTAAGACTTTGCGCGATATAATAATAAATTTAAACGTTTTGTGGGAATTTTAATTGGTCTGCCAGTTATATAAATATTTGCTGAAATAATTTTAAAACATGACTTGTAAACATTTTTAATGAGATTTATTCAAGGGATTGTTATGTCAAGAGAAGTGCACTAGAAATAAAAATGAATATTTGTTGAAACTATAATAGATATTTTTTATAATTACAATTTACACAATCTAAATACAATATAGTTTTTAACATATGTCTATTAAAAAACAAACTATCACTTCTAATTATTTAGTTGTAATAATTTTTTAACATTATTAATTTTGTTCAAATTATTTTTTTTCAGAAAAGCTCTGATAGGACCTCTTATAGACTGCTCATTTGAGAAGGTAAGATTTTTTTTAATTTAATTTAATATAATAAATATTAAACGAACGTATATTATTTAGGTTTGTAATTGAACAAATATATGTTCTAAAACCATTCTCATACAATGTTGCCCCATATTAATCTAAATATATCTCAAGTTCAAGAGTTTGTTTTCCTTCGATTGAAGTTGTCGTCATATTCTTGTTCTTCAAACAAGACAAGGCAAACTATTAGCAAGATAGATTAAACTCTCACTGTCTTCATATGGACGATAATGCATTGTGAACTTAAGATGAAATCTTGAGTCTCAGAGATGATTCATAGAGCTTATTCAAATATTAATGCAAACTATCATATTTGATATCATAAGACGTATAAGAATCATATTACATTTTTATGGTGGATTATAAAGTTAAATTATATTTTAAGGTTTGGTCAGAAGTATTAGACTTTAAAACTTTAGATCAAATATTAAATCTCTTAAGCAAAATCAATTTTGTTCTATATGATAAATGTAATGAGTGGAATATTTGCAGAAAAGTAGCTATAAAAGTTTAATTATGGACTTGCGAGCGAGATTATGAAGTAGATTTTTTTTTGGTAATAGTTCCTAATATGATGGCATATAGCTTTATTTATTTGGAATTCTAAATATTTAAACAATTGTTTGTAAAGTATAATGTCCTTGAGAAGAAGTGTCTTAGAATAATTGGTAATATTTTTCAATATTTTTTTTATATTCATACTGTATTTACAATCAAACAAGTCAAAAAATAATGTTATCTAGAAATTCAAAGTCACCCTGAAGCAAGTACATAAAAGGCATGCAATGATACTACCAGGGCAATAGTATTTTAGTTTTCAATTGAGTCAGTATTAGTTCAGATCAGTGTAAGCTCAGTCGTACTTTAGTTATCAATGGAATTTAAGTTTTTAAGGTAATCATATTTAATCATACTCGATTATTCAGATATTCAGATGTTCAAATTATATGTAAAGTATACAAGAAATCATAATGTAAATAAATATATCAAACGGCTTTGTTAAAAGCAGAAAAAACCTACACACATATATATATATATATATATATATATATATATGATTTAAAATGACATGTCAAAACTTGTCAATATAGATTTTCAAAACTATTAGATTTTTTCATATGTCTTTATATATATATACTGTTCTTGTGTTTTTATTACCAAAATGTGCCTGAATTTTAAGTGTTTCAATTATTATTCAAATTAAAAATGTAAAGTTTAGAATCCCTTCTACGTACTATGTTCAATGTTAAATGTAATGTCCATTCCCGCCTTCTCGTTGCTGAATAATTAGCATCAATTTTGAATAATTTACCAAGCAATCAAGGAATTTCCGTTAGTACAGAATGAAGCAAAACTAAGTTTTAAAACAACCATATAATAATAAATTTAATACCCCACGGCCATGAGTCATATTCCCAACGTCGTCGTTTTCATATATAACGCCCGACACATATTTTTGGTTCGAAATTTAATAAGCAAATTTTCTATAAATAACCCGACACTTATGCATATTCATATATTCATCGCAAATGACTTACATATCGTATGCGCACATACAGCTTCTGAGCCGTATCTGCGTCAGTGGATAAACTAGCAGACGAGATGAAATTCTCAAATTTCTAAACCGCACACCCACAAACTACCAAAGCCTTAATAAATGATACATATCAGGCTTTGGCAAACTTTTAATGTATGAGAAAATTATTTTATGTGAACTAAAAACTTCTTTCCTTGACCTTTTTATGTCTTGACATCATAGAACTTATACTACACGGACTGCTAATCGAGCGTAAAATAAGTGTCAAAAGATAGGAGACTGTGACATCACTGAATGAACGAGCGTTGCCGACAATCGTGGAACACTCCCTATTGATTAAATGTCATATGCATAGACCTTATGACCTATAAACCGATTTTAATCAATATATTAAAAAAATACAGGTGAGATTGCTTAACTCGTACCTCCTGCACAAAATAGTCAGTACAATTAAACTAACACAATTTTTTTGATATTTTCTGAAGCATCATGTAGTTGCGTTGTAATGATTGAAAATTACTGATCATTTTTATATTAAAATAAGCATTCTGAAGTTTTTAAAAAAATTGTTGGACTACGGTTGAGACGGCTAGTTGCCTTAGTCATACCTACTTCTGAACAACTATATAGAATTTAGTCTGTGATCAACTTTTCTTTATTTATTAATTACCAAGTCGAATATAATTATTAAAATAATGCAGAAATTAAAATCTAAAGCTACAAGCTAGACAAATAATTTTCCAGATAGTATTTGCTATTTTCATATTGCACTTAATACTTACATTTATATTCGATCAAATCATTTATTTTCAAATACATCTTGTAAATTCTTGTAACTCAATAATTTGATTTATTCACACCTCACATACATTTTTGATTTGTAACTTGCATATGGTACAAAATTCATATTGATGAATGCAAATGCTCATGACAGAATCAGAAGGCTTTCTTATATGTCAACTTTTCAAAATGCGCATCTATATTTAGATTGAATATTGAATGAATTTTATTTGCACTTCAAATTGATATTCTGAGATGTTATGAAATGAAATAAAATAATATATAATTGTATTATGAAATATTAGTTTCCATAAATTTCTAGAAAATTTACTTTATGATATGAATGATTGCTTCTATTATTGCTTGCTCTGTTAAGATATAAATAAAGGTCACGAGAATTGGTGCTTTATGTACCTTTAGTTAGGTTGTTCAAGTTTGAATATTTTGAGTGGAATATATATATAAAGTTTTAAAAATAACTTTTAAAAATGTATTTTTAAATTTTGTATGTTTATTTCTTGACTAGTCCAAAACAAAGTTAGCTTTTATTATGACAGACAGACAAATGGGAAACATAGATATCAAAGTTTCTGCGCGTCCGCAATTCTAAATATAGATAAATATTCGATTCAGTAGCTGCATTCATTGTTTGCATTTCATGCATGTATTCTATTGGTAATTAATTTCTCTCTAAAATGAAACAATTATTGAAGTTAAATTAATTCGTTTGCATCCGTGCATTCAGATACAAAATTTATATAATAATAAAAATTAATGTTTTGATCAAAATATAAATAAAATATTTCTAAATAAATGAAATTAAAAAATTTATGGTAATAAAGCAATTTATATATGAACACTACACTAGGCAACGCGAAAGATTTCACATTGAAGACTATTGAAAAAAAAATTAAACAAAATGTCATATGAAGCGCAGTGATGATGAATTTTAAAAGAACTAGTGGGGCGCATGGCATCGTGCCTTAAGGCAAATAGCTGGAACTTTCCGTATCAAAAATTATTATTTTTTTAAAAACGAATAACATTTTTGAAAAAAATTTACTTCGAAAAAATTAGATTTTTGAGAAACTATAAATTGGACAAAAAATTACTTTTTTTTTGAAAAATTTAAAAAAAAAAAAATGTTTTCTTTATTTTGTCATTTTTGGTATATCTGAACTTTTTTTCAAAGCAATCGTACTGCTTTAACTGCATAGAGACAAAATATAAAGCGCGTAAGCGCCGCGTCGCTGTCTAACGGATAAACATTGGTACGGAAGGAATGTACAAAAAATTATACTTATTGTTAAAATCTCGATAAAATATCAGATAATTTGTTCTGCATATGTCTAATGATCATTTTTGACCGCCATATGGCATTTTTTTTTACTTTTTTCGTTAGATCTCCGAAACCGCTAGACCTGCTCTCATGAAAATTTAATCAGTTCTTCTTCTTGTCAATACAAGTAAAATGTTTTTTGAA
The DNA here is from genome assembly GCF_003426905.1 of Ctenocephalides felis. Taxonomy (NCBI): domain Eukaryota; kingdom Metazoa; phylum Arthropoda; class Insecta; order Siphonaptera; family Pulicidae; genus Ctenocephalides; species Ctenocephalides felis. Next base: position 23,316 of record NW_020539189.1, read on the forward strand.
TGATTAAAATCGGATGCTCCGATCTCTTAAAAACTGAGTTACTATTTTCGGCACTTTTTGCCCCGTATCTTTGGAACGGCTAGTTCTGCCTTCGCCAAAAACTAATCAGCACGTCTTCTTATCAATACGAATCGAATGTTTTTTGAATTATTCAAATCGGTTGCTCCGTGTTCCCGAAATCGTCGACGAAAATTTGTATCCGAACACACACACATACACGCACGCACACACACACACATACATTCATTTATTTCTAAGGTATGCCAAAATGTTCAGAAGGTTTTGAAACGTAAAGATATATAAAAATTTTCATTTTCGATTTTTTTGCGATTACTATAACTTGCCCTACGGGAAGTTAAAAATAAAGAAATATTTTAAAAAATTGGAGATGAAAGAGATAAAAAATATTTGACTAAATATAAGGCTTATAAATGTAGAACGATATAGATATATATTTACATGTACCTATATATAAAAATTGATTTATAATCTTTTATACCAGGCACCTCCGCTTGACTGAGATGTGAAAATATCATCCCAACAAAGCAAAAAAAAAATATATGACATTGTTATAAAATGTGACGTAATACCCAGTTTCTATCATTTTACACGTAATCCTCGATTTCATATATCAGTTAACCTTTGTAGAGCTTACCGTGCCATTTCGCTTATAAATAAATTATTTATCAAATAAGCGATTGTATTGTATTAACGATTCCATGCTGTCGCGACGCATCAATTTTAGCGGTAATCGAAAAGCGAATTACTGAATTTCGAATGCTGAATGCCGAATGCCGAATGTCAGACATAACACTCTATTGTGCCCACCTAGGTTAGTAGTTCATGTGTGACGTCTCAGCATCTGTTCTGAGCATTCGGTTTGCTGCTTTGTGGCCTAGACGCATATTTCACCTAACCGAACGTGCAAGGAGACCCATTTCTCCTAGTTTTATATGTACAATGGGCTCTCGACGGCCTCCCAATGTCGCATTGAATAAATCAATTGAAATAAACTCGAAGAAAAGAATGACACGAATAGCGTTCTAACAAATTTTATCACTTGTTTTAATGACCTGGAATGAAAACGTCAGTAAACGTCTTATTTATGGAACTACTTCTCACGGTGATATGCTTTTTGATGTAGGGGTATGTGGGTATGGTGGAGCACTAAGATCTAATTTGACTTTCAGTAATCAAACTGTCTCAACTAGATTATTGACATTACAACACATCTATCGAACTATGTTCAGTGACGTTTTTAGTTAATTTCTTATTATGAAAATGGGTTTTATTGCTAATTTTAAAAAATAGACTTCTGTTCTGTTCTCTTCCGCTCTTTTTTTCCGTTATTTTTAATGTGGAATATTAAGAAATAATATCTTCGTTAATTAACTAATATGAAATACAAATTTCATGGGCACATTTTTCAAAAAAAATCGCACTGTATACAACCCTGATCTGGTACCTACTTTTTGAGAAATATTTGAATAACAAATGATTCAATTTATCTCCTGCAAAATTTCTTTTCTAAACATAATCTACTGCTTTCTAACCTTCTAGCCATTTAACTGGTTCATTTTTGTTAACTCCTTTATAAATTCAGTTCGTCCCTTTTCTCGATTGAGAGATAAGAAAGAACAATTGAATCTTACTCAAAAATAACAATATCTTATAAACCAATTAGTTATAATATACTTGAAAAATATATTCAAGTATCATAAACTATATAAGAGTACAAAACCATAAAAACTGCCAACAAAAAAATATTTTTGTCATAAATATTATGGCCATTTTTCACCTGATAACGACGTTGCAAGAGGTGATGGGTGATTAAACATCTTTTGCTCTTTTTAAAAAAAATATAGTATCAAAAATATTGTGACGAGTGAGGGTTATTAATATATAACTGTAACAAATGTAGCTTAATGTAGATACTTTGTATAGCTTGCTATGAAAAACAAATAAAAAAAAAAAAGTGAGGGTTGAAACCCCTTTCATGGGGCTGCAATGACTGCCAATTATTGACGCGTGAAGAAATTATTTAAAAAATAATAATATCCACTTTAAAATTATACCTTTTTTCTTTTTAAGATAATTGTCGTAATTTTTTTTCATCTTTTTTGAAATTATGTTATATTGCACCTTGGACTTTTAACCTTTGCTGAATACTGCATTCAAAAAGATAAAATATAAAAAAAAAATTTTTGAAAAATTGTAGATGTTTCCAGGCAAAATTTAAGTAAAAATATACGTAGGAAATTGTGTATAATATAGCCTGATTTATGCTTATTATTTCTGTTTTGTTTTAAAAATAATTTATCTATACTTGTTCGTGCTAAAATGACTATTTCACATAATTATAAATCCCAGCGTTCATTGTGTTTTTTCATCTCAGTTGTTATATTTAAAATAAAATAAATTGAGTATTTTTAAAATGCGTTAAAAGTATTAGATTACATTATTATTTTTACATAATTTTTATATTTTCAAATCATATTTATAATTAAAATCTGCTGCATTGCAATTCGTATTGAATTACGAACAAAGAGAATCATTCTATATGGTTATATAATTTATTGTAAACAGAAAAAAAATATCTGCATTGTGTAGGGTACCACGTAGACAAATTTTTAAAAAATCTTTACAATAATAGTTAGGATTAGATAAAAACTTTTTGATATATATATATATATATATATATATATATATTCTATTATATAACGTTTAATTTACTTATATTCAGAAGTTATAATCGTCTGCATTATAGTTATAATCCAAATATATCCTATATATCTATATATCTGAAATACTAACTTTATAATCTCTAGTTGCAACGGTTTGTGCTTTCAATTCAAATCATAAAATTATACAAATTCAAAAATAGCATTAAATATTTTAATTTAAATATAGAAACAAAATTCAATATAGATACTCGAGATACTTAAATATATTGTAATTTAAATCGATAGAGATCGTAAGACAACTATTTGCAAAAACATACGTTTTCAGCTAATTTATAATACAAATTGAATTAAAGAAATTAATTACTTAAATATGAAAGCTACACTGATCATTATTTGTGGACCCATTGCGATGATCAGAATTTTACGATTTTTTTTTATAATATAAGTTATAATTTGGTTACAAATATTTCATACTCACAATTATAATTTATGAATGCACTGATCCAGGTTTCATTGTCTTATTTTAGTACAGGAATATCTAAAACTGCATTACCAATGCGCAAGAACATAACAATATAACTAGTTCGAACATAATTAAAAGTTTCCGAGAAAATTTTAATCGTTGAATTATTGCTATAATCATTTCTCGCACAAAACTTAATTAAGTTCACAGTTTATATATACCCAAGTATATACAAAACCAAATATGAATTTCCTTGATAAGTGAACTAAAATACGGTAGTCTGATGTATCTACAAAACTTCTGAACCAAAACTAACTGCACCATAATTATACTGTGTGGTTTCAAAAGTCCCGCAAACATTTGTTAGAGAGAAATTAAACAAAGCAATGAGAAGTATTAAAGAGACTCTGTAATGATTTGCATGCAAATTGCGCAGTTCGAAAATTTTAAATTAAGCTACGATTTAAATAAAGATGATTCAATAAGTAGCTACTTGGTATTGAAAAGTTTCCATTTGTAGAATAAACTAGTTTGCTCAGAATTTTAGTTCCAAAACTCTGGAAAAAATGTGTTTATTTTCTCTTGAAAATAATGTGTTTTTTTGTGTTTGATTGATTTGATTTTTGAAGGACCAATTTTGTTGTAAAACACAATTATAATCTTATGTGTTTATTTTTAAATTAAATACAAATTGTATTTGTATTGACAATATTTTTAATGTTTTGTATTATATTGCTTGACTTTATTTTATGATAATTTTTGAATTGATTCTATTTTGTTTGTATCATAAATTGGATGCTTTGATTTGGCGCGAACATACTCCCGGCCTTGAAATATATATTTAAAAATAATTGGTATTCCTCAAATAATTCAAATATAATGAAAATAAATTATTCTATTATTTCCTCTATGAAATAATTTGTTTTTCAGAAAAACATCTAATATGCAATATATATATAGCCAGGTGAAATTATTAACTCTATTTTCGATTTAGTAATTTTCCGGTACCTAGTAACTGCCATTAATTTTATAAAAGCAACAATGCAGTTCTGAATGTTTATTGTTTGTGAGAAAACTTTGTAATGATGACATCTCTTTTGTAGTAAAATTTACACAATGCATCTAATATTTACATGCATGTAAAAGTAAAGCCCAAATGCAAATATAACTTTACACAATAGTCGCTAAAGTTTGTTTTACGATCTTATCGGAAAATTACATCCTTGATTTCACAGTTACATTTATGTTTGTGAAGCTTATTCATTTGTTAGACGAGCATGTAATACTTCTCATTTGGAATTAGAGTTCGTGTATATTTTGGAGATTACAAGAAGAAACTATAATACAAAGGAAATAGTTTTGATTATAATCAATAAAAGTCGTAATTCTCACTTTTAAGGATTAACCATATCAAAACGTCATTCAATAGTATTTTATATTGAAACTTTGTTTGATTAACCTAATTTTCATTAATTTTAATAGATAAATATTTTTTCAAACTTGGTGCCAGTGTCATTTCGCCTTGATGCAAGTTGAATAAACTTCCAAATATGTGCAAGTAATAGATTTATTCAATAAATATTTGATTTGTATATGATCTACATGTCTATCAGTTTACATTTATTCAAGTAACTACCTTTACGTCTTAGTGTCTACCTGTCTGGGTTGTCTATTTTTATACCTGTCTACCTGTCCACCCGTTTACCTGCCTGCCTGTCTACAAGCTTATATGTCTATATTTTCATTTTTTGCGATTACTATTATAACTTACCCTTCGGGAAGTAACTTGCAAGTTATATTTTACGAAGATAAATCATAACATTTATTTAAAAATACATTAAATCTATGTAAACAGAAATTTTGATAATTCAAATTGGAGTACCCAACGAAATTGGTTCATATTGTAGCTAGATATTTAGAATATGTAGTGATTACTTTTTTAATTTAATTAAATTTAGTATTGACTATATAATAAATATATTCATGATTGAGATATGAATAAGCGTTTATGTAATCAAAAACTTAAAATATGGATCTAAATCGATCAATTATTATAAGTCTCTATTTGTGGGTATAACTTAATATTATTATGGCTCAACTAAATTCACTATTTATAGTCAATAAATGTAAAAAAACTACATAACTTGTAGTAGATACATAAAAGCATGGCTTTCAAAAAGTTGTTTCACTTTACCCCATGGCGCCTTTATGAGTCTACACGTCGAGCACCGATAGGCCATAAACACTTCATATTCAACAGGGGCACTCAAGATAAGGAACCGACTAGATTTAATACTATTTTATGGATAATGAACAATTATTATAGACTCACTGCAACAAATTATTGATAGAAAACAATATTCTTTATAATGTTTTTTATTATAAGTCGTGAGATATTTTTGATATTATTATGCCAGATAAGACAACAGACATACAAAATTCATCCTACTTGATTCGATGTAAAAGATTTTTATTTAATACTATCACAAGATAGTGTGTATGTATTTGTCCACCACTTTCGCAATTATAATAATTACAAAAAAAAATTGTTTGAAATATTGTTTTATTAATGAGATAACATTTTTCAAATTCAAAACATACCGACTCATTTTGTTTTTTCCACGACTTACTTCATTTCTGTCACCGCCTGTCTATTGACTCCCACAATTTTTATATCAATAAAATATAATATCTTTGTATAAAGAAGCTTAGAAATGGATTGGTTTCTACTAATTGTTTTTTACAAATTATGTGAGCATATGAACATCAATTATTTCACTTTTCCCGCATTCCATATTAAAGGCGACTTTCTGAAAGTTAGGTGTAATTCTCATTTCAATTTATGAAAATATTTCTCTTTCGCCCACATATAAGAACTGAAGTGATAGTGAAAAATATGATTTTTGAAAAATTTGATCATTTTATTTTGAAATATTTTGGAAATATTGAATTGAATGGAATAGTTGTTTAATAATAATATGATAATTTGATAATAAAATATCTGATTTTATGTGCATATATCTGATAATAATGCCAAATGACATTATTTTTACTTTTTTTATTGTATCACCGAAACTACTAAACCTGACTCTCCAAAAACGTGAACAGTTTTACGTTTTGCCGAAAAAAAATATTTTTTTTTTAATCAATCAAATCGGACGATCCGTTATCTCAAAAACTAAATTACCATTTTTGGCACATTTTGCCCTGTATCTTTGAAACGGCTGGACCTGCCTTTGCCAAAAACTAATCAGCACGTTCTCCCCGTCAATACAAATCGAATGTTTTTTAAATTATTCAAATTGGCGGAAAAGTTAATAAAAATGATATTTTTTGAACAAATATCTACACCTTATATATGCAATTCTGTAGAGTTTATATGTTTTGGGCAAATTTCGTGTATTTGTGTATTTTATAAGAATACGTCAAATGTGTCAAATTAAAATCAAGAAAATGTTATTGGCAGCCATATTTAAAAACTATCGTTGTTTTATTATAAATAATTAAAATAAAAAAAAAAAATCAAAAGTATCGTCAACTGGTATGTATTATTTAGAATTTCAGAACACAAGTACAATTAAGGTTCACACTATTGGCGAATATCTATACAATTTAAAATGCAATCCGTAAGTAATATTATTGAAAAAAGTCAGAATATTTACGAATTGTGGCACATGATTGTAGTAAATCTTTTCCAGACCACGAACCGCCAAAAGATGATCGTTCTATCGATGCACGAATTATTTCCAAACGAACGGCACACGGCATGCACCACTCGGGTCATTGAACGTGTTTACCCCCGACTTGACGTAACAGCACGTCCATCGCCCCTTGCAATTCTAACGTGACGGCTGGGCACTCGGTCACGTCACGTTCCCGACACGTCAATCGTATAATAGACAGACGGTTGATAGATGTTTTGTTGAATATGTTTATGATAATAATTAGTCAAGTTAAGATAAATATCACATTTCTAGTGACTCAGATATTTTACTATATTAACACTTTCAACTCGGATGCCGGAGTGGTAATAAAAAAGGGGTATCAAGTACACAACTTTTCAAGTTTAGCTGGATGGCTTTGAGGCCGGTTTACTGCATGTGCCAATGAAAAATATTGAAGAGGGAAAAATTGACTTATTTCACGCAGCTTTATATTTACGACTCTGACAGTTTAATCCACACTAGATGTAATAGCAGCAATTCTAATCTGACAGCTGGACTCCAGTTGTGTCACGTTTCTCTACAAATCGTTATCGAACAATGTATTACATAGGCGCAATCTTAGACAAAAGTTGGTAGATAATTTGATATATATGCTCATGAGATATTTATGAAAAATGAGAACATAATTAAATTGTTCTTGAAGTTGCATCGGTTAGTAAATATTTTGCGTTTAACTTCAAAATGGATGGCTAAGAAAAAAATATTATTGCAAATTTACCAGTTGGTGAAACAAACAATTGGCGTATTGACTTAGAGAACTCACCTAATGATGTTGCAAAAACAATTAGTCAGAGTTAGCTGACAAAACAGTTATTGCAAAGTCAAATTTGAACTATGAATCTTGATGTAATTGTATGAAACTTTAGAATATATGTGCATATTATTTTTATTGAAATTTGATGGTCCTATAGCCCAGCAATTTTTTTCGGCACTCTAATGCCCATACTTTTGAAGAAGCTATGGAAAGAATTTATGGTAAATTTATGGAATACTTATACTTGTAATAGTGGATGTAGTGAAATATGTCAAATATTTCTAAGAGTTTCTTATTTCTTTATAATAGTACCAGAACGTCCATGCCATGAGTTGCAATGCTCAGTAAAACTCAACTAAATTTGACAAATCTAAATATTATATCAGACTTAATCTAATGTAGATTACATATTATATTATAAGAAGAGCAATGCCAAATTTTAAGAGATTGTTTGTAGTATTTTACCACATCTTTTTACGGGACGTTGACGCGCTTACAAACTAAAACTAGCTGTTGCAAGTCGTTTATGGCTCGATGAATTACTAAAGTTGATGTTCAATCACTTGGAACAGATATACATTTTTGGTGGTTGCTGTAAAGAATCAACCAAAATACTTAAAACAAATGAAAACTCATCTAATTTGAATTTATATTCTAATCACACTTATCGAAAGATGTATCTATCAGCAAAACTAATATTCATACCCGTCTATACTATTTATTACATTTTCAGTTTTAAGCAATTTTATTGAAAGCTGATTAATGACAGACATTATCAATATATGTTTATATTCTATAATTATTTATTATAATTAAAATTCCACAAGAGCAACATAGAGCAGTTTTCCAAAAAACATTACTTGGTGAATTATCTTTTGTTCTGATTTGAATTCAAATTGTCATCATTTTTATGGAAATCTTGGCGCTGTACTTTTTCTTACCATTCCAATATTCAATATTTTAGTGAAAAATAATTGTTCATTTTCTATGTTATACGATATAACTGACATGGCTCTCTAACATGACCTTTCTATTTTAAAACTTTTTTCTCGATGAATTGTAGTCGCCGTATGGTCAGACATGGCTCATGTAGAACTTCTTAGCGTAAGACACATATGACTTTAGTAAATCGGATTTCATGTAAATTATTTTACCAGTGGCTTGTTAGTTATAAATTCTCTCATATAACTAATCAAATAATCTTTGTTACAAATCTTTATGTATTTTCCTGAATAATACCATCAAACAAAGCGAAAAGCAGCGCGTGTTTCCAAAGCGTGGCAAAAAAACTTTCCGCTGACATGTCCAAGTTGAGATTGCGCCGTACGTGCGGTTTGGCCGCATGACCGAGATAAAAAGATTAAAAACCTTTTCGAATGCATTAGGAAAAACCTTGGATCCAATAATACATATTTATAAAGCTTTATCAAGTTTTGAATAGATAAACAACTTTATGCCAAGCTGCTTCGATTATGCGGTGGGCTCACAAAATAAAAATCTGTTCACACACACACACATACTTTTTAGAAATTTGGTCTCATTCGATTCAGAATGGCTTGAAACGTCGAGAAAACATAAAATTAGCGATCGATTTTTTTTATTAAACAAACTTCTTCGGAAAGTTATAAGGCCTTCATAGCCTTAGGGATTTTTCTAAAAATAGTTCCGAATATGCAATGAATTAAAAGTAAAGTGAACCAGATTCAGTAAATTTAATCAAAATCTTAGCTGCAATCTCTTAAGATCCATATTGCAAAGCTACGAGTGGGTTGAATGCCTAATACATTCCTTTTGATCCGCGCATTGAAATTCACAAGTCAAATCCATCGACTTATGTATAATACATACATATATACATATATAAATTTGCCTTCATAACCGATATGTTTCCTAAAATGTATATATATATTATATTATATATATATAATATATATATATAATTTTGGGTTCGATACTGGCCTCCATTATTCCGTGACGTCAAAACACCATCTACCTTCATAAATGTTTAAAAGGGTTGTTTGTTGTGAAATCATATGAATTTTTAAATTTCATTATACGCGACTCAGTTTGATATAAATATTTATGCCTAAAATTCAATATCGTGTTTTAAACATTTATTATTTAATGAAATTAATAAATGTACAAATTATGTAATTCTCAGCACCATTCAAAAACAATTTGCTTCATTAGCAAGCCAAGAGAAAATTGAGATTTTCAAGTTATATTGTAAATTTAAATCTTGTTCAAAAATAGCATATGAAATATCATATGTGTTGAATATAGTACACATACAATTATCATAATTTCAATCTAAATAATACTAATCCTAATTAAATTTTCTACATATATTATATTATTCAATTTTGATTTAGTCATATCCCTCTCTTGACCTATTAATTCAAGCATCATTAATTTATTTAGAAATTTAAAGTTGTAATACGGCGCGATTTGAAGAGCTGGAACGAGTAGTTCGTACAATATTCAGCTATTAGCTTAAGCGCAAAATCCATTAGAGCCATTAAGAGTAAATGAACTATTTCTACAGATAATACAACGAGATTTTCAACCTAATCTGAAGTGATGTTAAGTATTTAACAGAGAAATTAGAAGATAAATGGAACCGATGTGGAATATTTAGCCCACGGTGCTCATATGGATTAGAGGAATTGATTAAAATGTATGCGAATCAGTTTTGGATATTTATACTTAGAGATGTCAAAAATGTATATATATATATATATTTATACACATTTCATATATGTTTGAAAATCTATTTCATTTGGGTCAAATCATACACATAAATCTAGATAATATCGTACAATATCGTGCTCTATATTCCAATAATTATTTGTTTAACATCAGTAATCAAGCCATTCTATATTTCCGAGCAGAAACAGAAACAATTTTTGATGTAGCAAATAGATAAATATATTATTGATGAATAATACATATTTATTTACGATCTAAATGCATGTATCGTTGTAATATTTTTATCGATACTCGTACACTATAATTAATGAATAACTTCGTGACTTTATTATATCAAACTTCTATCTAGTTTATAATAATATTGCAAATATTTTGAAGTCATGATGACATTTTTCCCATAAAGCTATGCTTAGAAGTCTTTTTATGACTAAATAAATATATTTTATGAATTCAAGAGCTAAATATATAGATACATGCAAAATCATAAATGCTACACACACACACACACACACATATATATATATATATATATATATATCTGTAAAGCATGTTTATTAGACCGTACAGCGATATTTGCTCATTGGCTTTTCCTCATTACGACGTTCGATACGGAAAATTATGACTATTGCAGGACACATGCGCCGTTGTGAAAAAAGTATTTTTGTAATGCTTTTCTGTAAAAAGATGTAAGCTCGTGACAATGAGATATGTTTTGAATGCTTTGGTTATTTTCCATGTAACAAGTATTTTTATGCCGCGGAATAATTAGCTTGAAGAGAACCGAGCGCCTTAATGCTTGTATGTCTATTTATTTCATAACGTATTAGATGTATAGTTGGTTAAATGAATACTTTGATGTAATAATATACTTTATAGGTCACGACATTAATTCTACTTAAAAATTTAATATTATAATAAGATAATAATGCATATTATTACAGTCACATGGGCAAATAACTAAAAAACCGGAAGAAGAGCTAATAAATTTAAAAAATTATATTTTGATAACATTTGAAATTCGAATTTATGACTAATTTGTATTTTATATTATTAATTTTCAGTTTTTTTATTAGCTGTTTTAGCGTATATTCACAGAAAAAATATACTTCGCCTTGCTTGGTAATTTTGCACTATAAAGTACAGGCGTCTCCACCGTTTCTGTAAACAACTTTCTATAGCGACTTTCTATTAGATTTTATAACCGAATAAAATTTAAGTAAATAAAATAGCCCATTGACGATAATTGACAAAAATTTATAACGTTAAAATGACATTAATAATATTTTGCACTTAAGAGTTTAAGTAAAATAGATTCTCAAAATACAATTTTTTATACCACAAGATTTACAGCATACAATGTCAGCAACAATAAGGACTTAATGAAATTTAAATGAAATTAAAAATATGTATTTTAAATATATAAGTATATATTTAAATATTCGAATATTTATCTTGTACATATATCTACCTTATGGGCAAATAACTAAAAAACCGGAAGAAGAGCTAATAAATTTAAAAAATTATATTTTGATAGCATTTGAAATTCGAATTTATGACGTAATACCTAATTTGTATTTTATATTATTAATTTTCAGTTTTTTTATTAGCTGTTTTAGTGTATATTCACAGAAAAATATACTTTGCCTTGCTTGGTAATTTTGCACTATAAAGTACAAGGCGTCTCCACCGTTTCTGTAAACAACTTTCTATTAGATTTTTATAACCGAATAAAATGTAAGTAAATAAAATAGCCCATTAACGATAATTGACAAAAATTTATAACGTTAAAATGACATTAATAATATTTTGCACTTAAGAGTTTAAGTAAAATAGATTCTCAAAATACAATTTTTTATACCACAAGATTTACAGCATACAATGTCAGCAACAATAAGGACTTAATAAATGAATATATATTTAATATTCAAGTATTTATCTTGCACATATATCTACCTTTATTTTAACTCTACGCATTTAACTCTACGCACACGGGAGCGTTTTAAGTATGAAAATGCATTAAATAATAACCAGTTTAAAAAGCACAGTGTTTTGCTACGTTTTCCATTATTTTTCGCACGTTTTGAATTCGTTATAACCACAATAAAAGCATTTTGTGGTTTGCAAGTCTTCTATCTCTTATAATTATGAGAGTATTTTCATAAAAAAGCTGGTTTTATTATAAAAAAAATGTTTTGATAGTACATAGATCAAAATACTTGACACAATTTGAAATAAAAATTTAATTAATACTCTGAATAATTTCAATTTAGATTTTTCTAATGAATTTTCTTCACTCGCGTTTTTCTTTTATAATCTATATAAGTTTATAAAATCGATACAAATAATCATGAAAAATGTTTTCAGAACAAACAAAAAATTATCAATTCAATGTAGTAAATCTCAGTAAAAACATGTTATAGAGTCTTATTTCCAATCAAATTCTATGAACGCTTATAAGTTTGTACATGTGTTTTTAAACAAAATATATGTATATATGTGTACGTATATAATTCATGTAGTAGATTATCTAAAAATATGACTTCATGATAGAATTGAATTTATTTAAACATATAAGATAAAGCATGCTACAGCATATGTTACCATAACCATATAGTAAGTCTTATTTGAATTTATTTTGTCGTAGCTGTTTCGTATAACAGTTTCAGGTAAATAATGTTTCATAGCTGAACCATATAATTAAACCCACTATAAAATAATATAGTATATTATATACGTATAAATGCAAATCTATTCATAATATTCTTAGCAAGGGTCATTTCCATTCAGGTAATGCATTCCGTGCTTCCGCGGTTCCAATCGATACCAAAGCACGGTGAATATATACCTCGAAAGTGAATTGCTGCATCGCACACACGACGAATAAATAAGTTCAACGAACTTTCAGCTTTTATTGTCTGCCGATATCGGTAACTATAAAAAGCCCCTGAAAGTCAAAAGAAAAAGCTCGCGATTCATTCAAGTAATGGATGAAAACAACTCTAAGAAATGAGAAATGATATTAACAATATTTGGATAAAGCTCGATACAATTTGGGAAATGGCATAAGAGCGAATATAATAAAATATGATAAATGTAAAAAAGTACATGTGTACACATGTTTTGTATGGTATCGGCTAATGGAATAACTAAGAAGTAAGTAAATGGATTTGTGGATCCATTATTGCAAATATTTAATCTAGAAAAGTATGAAGTATACACGAGTAAACACCAAAGTGATTACAAAAACAGCAGTATGATTAATGATGAGAACTGCTGTGCCATTTTTGCCAATTTAAAACCTATAAATAAATAGTTTAATCATGAAGTATGACATGGAGTTTCATACAAATTTTTATTAAAAAGTTTTTTAATGAATATAGAAGTGAGAACTACAGAAGACAACTTTAATTTTATCAATTAATTATAACTGTTAACTGTTTTAATTGATAACAGATATAATATTGATAAAAGAAAAGTTGTCTATACTAGTTCATTTTGTTTTCTATAAGAAACTTTTAATAAGAAAAAGAAAAATATCACAAGGCTAATTCGAATTTCCAAAAATATACTGGAAAAACATTTTATGTATGTCTATCATTTATGGTATTTTAATTTATCAATATTTTAACTACAATTTGTGGCTTTTTTATAAAATATCATTAAAATATAATTTATGATATTTAAATATAATTCTGATTTTTTGTATTATTTTTGTATCTGGTTGTATTAATCTGAGTCAATCAGTTTTCTATCACGTTTTCTAGATTCTAATGAATTAGAAAATTAACTAGAATTTTTAGCTTTTTCATAAAATATCATTAAAATATAAATACTATTAAATTTTTCGTAATCATATTTTTGTATCTGGTTGTAATAAATTGTGTTAATCATAAAGTTATCTAGATTCTAATGAATTTGTAAACTGATGAAAAAGTTTTATGTAATATTTTTATCAAATTAATTAGGTTTGAATTATATTAAGTAGTTGTTAATATTCAACATATTACATTTACTTCACAGTAATGGTTTTAACCAGTTGATTATCAGTGATTGACAAACATACTCGTCATTGAAAATTGGAACAATCTTGTTCATTTTCGAATATACTCGTCGTTAGTATAAATCTTTGAACATTTGCTAGTTAGATTGCAATTTGGGAAAGAGAAAAACAAAAAACATCACAATTTTCAACATATTTAAAATATTGAGTCTATGTCGGTATAAAATAAATAGTTGTAAATGACATGTTCATCAAAACAACATTTTACCTAGATTCTGACCACACAAAACTACCTGCACAGTTTAGTACTTAGTTAAATGGTTAAATAAATTAACGCTTGCAGACATCTGAATGAGAACTGTACTTTTGCAGAAATACAGTTATTGGAGACTGATATTAATAAAAGCAATTTTAACAATTTTATTGCGCTTTTATTATATTGAACTGGCAGATACTAAATTAAATCATATATTATAATCTTATATTAAAGATTATACATGAGATAAGGCATTGATATAAAATATCAAACGATAAATAAAACATATTGAATAGCTCAAAAAATATATGCAACACGCAATTCAATCTTATATGCGAGCGCGTGCATTTATATAACCTGACAAGTAAAACAGGTAATTTTAATTCTTCCATACCTAAACCTCCTCAACCTGGCATACTTACAACTTTAGCCCTGCATTTCACGCAATTATTAAAAATTGCACAATATTGAATGACGCAAAACGCTGAAAGTATAACTTGGAATACACGATAATAAACTCGCAAATAACTGCATGTTACTGCGGTTCAGTGAACTCGCCTCCCTTCGAAGGGAAAATACCCTACGCGCAGCAATAAGCTCTTCACGTAACCGGCATCGACCGAGAGTTACACAACTCGCGCTCTCGTAATTACGGTGGAGTACTAGTGCACGAAGAAATGCGGGATTTGGGACGAGCGATGTTATAATTTTTAAATGCTTCTGTAATAAATTGCGCTTTTATAATACAAATATGATAAAGTATGGGAGAGTATTATAAGGGTGCAAAAATATGCAGTAAAAGCGCGTGTATATTTTTGAAACAGTTTTTATATTTGAGGCAATAAGTTTGGAAATATTGATATTTTTAATTTCCCGTAGGGTAAGTTATTGTAATCGTCTAATAATCGAAATTGAAAATTTTTACATTTCTTCACGTTTTAAAAGTTTCTGAACAATTTTGCATAGCTCAGAAAAAAATGGATGTGTGTGTGTGAGTGTGTATGTATGTATATAATAAATATGGATACAATTTTTTGTCCACGTTTTCGGGCGGAAAAAACTTTGGATTCATATAAGCAGGGAAATGTGCTGATTAGTTTTTGGTAAACGCAGGTCAAGCCGTTTCAGAGATACGGTGCAAAGAGTGCAGAAAATATAAATCGAATTTTTGAGAGAGCATTCGATTTGAATGCTCCATTAAAACATTCAATTCGTAATGACGGGGAAAAGTGGTGATTAGTTTTTGCTAAAAGCAGGTACAGCCGTTTATGAGATACCAATCTAAGTGCGCATAAGTTCTTCGAATTATTTAAATCGGATGCTTAGTTTTCCCAAAACCTGCAATTTTCTGCAAATTTAGCTCGAAATTTCCAAATCTGCTGGGCCTATCTTTGCCAAAAACCAAACACCACTTCTATCCGTCATTACAAATTGGTTTTAGGAAATTCCTAAATGAATTACATATATTTTTAGTTTTTCACTAAATGATGGTCTCGATGAAGACTGAAACGTATGATTTAATGAAGCTGTTTTCCTGATTGCTTTAGTTTTTTTTTACTTGGTGATATTGCCTAACTCAACACACTCGTTTTAATATATATCAACATCAAATTTACATACTTCAAAATATTTATATATATATATATATATATATATATGCACAATTTTATTCAAACCCTTGCACTAAAAATGATTATTAACAACGTTCGTCTTATGCACCCTGCTGTTTTCTTCGTGCAAATGTGAAAGCTTATTTCACAAAGAACTGCAACAAGATTTCAAAGACTTTGTTTGTGAGAAGAAAGGAAGGTGCAGTTGGCACTTCTCACCTCTGATCGAGAGACAGCTTGTTAAACAAAAGTTTCATAAAACTTGCAAGCGAGAGAACTAAGAACACTAATGCATTCATTTAGTTCCAGAACATACCGAGTAGATTTTGAATATACCCATAGATAATAGTAAAAAATATTTTAACTTTATATTGCTTTATGTACATTTATCAATATAGATAATTCCAAAGCTTTTCGGTTGTCATAAATAATCAAACTCGTGGGAAGTACAAACCGTATTTGTTTTGTCGATTAGGAAAGACAGAACCAATAAGCTAATAAGCATTACGATGAATTATTGATCAACACATTATTGTTAGATATTCCATTGTTACGATAGTACAGGAAAATACAATCAAATTACGTATAAAGTCGTGTCAGGCTATATTACAAGAAAATCGTTTCATAAAAACGAGTCAAAATCACATTCTCGTTTTTTCTACGATAATTTCAAATATAGAACCTAATGATGTACTAATATAAAGCATTATACATAACACTATATACATAAATATATATATATATATATATATATATACATGGTCTGTTCCAAAAGTACCCGGAATTACTAATAATTAAATTTCGCGGGTCTGGAGTGTCTGATTGTCAAATTTTTTTTTATTGTGTTGGTATACATGCCCCTAAAGTATGATGAAATTTTCAGCTATATTCACTGTTTACTTTGTCTGTGGTAGTCGCTAAGGTTCGACGTGTTTTTCTGAGCTCGGCGATTTTTACAATGGAAGAATTGAAAAAGTCAAAGAATTTGTATTAAATTTTGCGTAAAAAATGAAATAAAGTGTTGCAAAGTGCAAAAATTCACCAGATATGGCTCGTGTGACTTTTTCCTATTCCCAAAGTTGAAGAGACCCATGAAAGGACGGCGGTTTTCCTCGATTGAAGAAAATCGCCGAGAGTGCTCAAGGACATATCAAAAAGTGAATATCAAGGGTGCTTCGAAAATTGGAAAAAACGCTGGCATAAGTGTATTATATCTGGGGGGGACTACTTTGAAGGGACCACATTAATATAGACGAATAAATAAATATTTTTTTGAAAAAACGAAAATTACGAAAACTTTTTGAACAGACCTCGATATATATATATATATATATATATATATATATATATACATAAAACTTTGATCAATTGCTTTTCAAATTGAAATTTTTTGAAAGATTTATTTATTTTATTTTGAAATTTCAGGATATTATTGTATTTTGAGTATATGCACGTATAAAATAAAAAGTGTCATCTCACATCAAAAACAACTTTTTAGACTTGTTTAATGAGACCGAGATAATAAACTGGTTACAATAAAAGTATTTAAAAATTATAATAATAATTATTTCAAATTCTGCACATTTTTGAGCATGAGTACTCATTCGTAAATAATCAAATAAACTTGTTAGAAGTACAAATCGTATTCGTAAGATGTATGACTATCTTTATACCCAAGCAAAATACAATGTTACTACTGCTTTACATCAGACTGCCCGAGGAGAGTATTATACTTTGAACCTCTGGTTGAAATCCCATAGCTGTGACGACTTATTCACTTTGGGGACAGGTTGATAAAATTAGTAGTGTATGGCATCGTGCCTTAGGGCAAATTGTGGAACTTCCCGTACCCTAATGAAATATTCTAGGAATATTAAATGTTTTCAAATAGATTATTTTTACAAATACTGCTAACTTCCAAATTATTTTGAGTATATTATTGAGCTTTAGAACTTCAGCTAGAAAAAAATTAAAATTCAATTTATTCTCGCGATTCAAAAAAAATTTTTTTTGGTTATTCAAAAAAAAGTTTTTTCAAAAGTAGTCGTTTCGTTAACACAAGCAGATGAAACAATTGATTTTGGGGATATTTTTTTAATTTTCAAAAAAAATGTTCATGTGTATCGAAAATAATTAGGAATTTAGTCTTTTTCTTTGCAAAAGTTTTAAAGCTCACTTATATACTTGAACTAAATAATTTTAACTTTTCAATTCAGTGATATAATTTTTATAATTATTAGGCAAAGTTACAGTATTTATAATAATCTATTTGAAAACATATAATATTCCTCGAATATTTCACTACGGCACAGGAAGTTAAAGCAATTTGCCTTGAGACACGATGCCATACACCTCTAGTTAAGTATTAATTTATTTTATCCCAAGCAAAAAAAAATTACTTTGCATCCCATTAATTTAATTTCCTCGAGCAAGTTTAACGAACCTATCATGTAGCCATGTAGGCGTCAAAGAACACATAAATTTCGATATTGAATCGCAAAGAATATCTTATCAAAGCAATTTTTTGCACAAACGCGAAAGAAGGTTCTTGAACTTTCGTAAATTCAGATTTTATCCACAAAAGAAGAATTGAACGTGTAAATTCTCATATCCTATGCTCAGAATTCTTAACACAAGTTGCCAGAAGTTTTCGCGTAGGCAAAAGAGAGTTGTTAACATTATTTTATGAGTTTTGTTATATCGATAACAATAAATAAAAAACGTGGGAGAGTAAGCCTACAATATTTGGAAATACGTGTAAAAATATATTTTATTTATACTTACAGGCGGAGAAAGTACTGAAACTGAGATAAAGTAGATTATAATACATATTTGTATTCTTAGCACAGAGAGTATTGTGTCGTACGAAACATATTACCACACAATATGTACATGATGTGCACACTGTTGAAAATAAAAGAAGATTTCTTAGATAATTTTCTGATATGATAAATTTTAGTTTGTCACAATATTATTATTGTTTTTTTCTGAGACCAAGTATAATGAATGGAAATTTGTTCTTATTATGAGACCAAACAAAATCAATATAATGATGAATATATTTTAGTTGTCCCTATAGAAAGTTAAATAAAATTATCTTTCTTAATATGCAGAATATGGTACACAAAATCAAATAATATCGTAGTCACAAACAGGATTTTAAATAAAATACTGATATTTCGATGGTAGAAAAATGTATTGGGTATGATAACAAAGGAGCAGCCTTATAAATGGAATAAAATTTATTTTATTCCTCAAACATTACTTCACTTCTTACATAAATTATGATATTTCGTGACTCATCTTTGTTGACCTTGATAGCGAATTCAGACTCCGACGATCGTTGGTGAGGCAGTATAATGAACGACTTGTAACGGATAACACATAATGCTAATTTAGGTTTCCATACATTAGATTTGAATTATAACTGATGATGAGACAAACCTAGTCTCGAAACGTTTGTAAAATTATTATTTAATAAATTAGTGCAAAAAGAGCGTTATTTCATGATTCTATATATATATATATATATATATATATATATATATATGTAAATATATATATATATATATATATATATATATATATATATATATATATATATTCCTAATATTTTCCATAGTATACTCATACGCCTAATAAATTTCTACAGATATCGTGTATCTAGTGCAAATATTCGATATATAACAATGTAAGCTCGCAATATCTACCTGCCTTCCGTGATGGAGGTGCAAATAAATTATCATGACAAAATATGTACATATCAGATGACGACGTCATATATATGATGCCGTAAACCTGCGCTCTAGTAGAACTCTACCTCATACATATCAGGTTGATATAATCAACCTAGACAAGAATTCGGTAGTTTACCTGCATTGCCAGATGGGATCTGTTAGTAGTAATTTATAACTAATGGTAAAACAGAGTTTCCTAAGAGAACAATGAAAGATACTCAACCGTTGATAATTTTTATATTGAGACAATATAGAGAGGACTGGGTACGGTTGTGCCAGAGATAGTAGTGATATTCGTCTTAGTAACTAAACTTTACTGACTCATAGTTGGGATCCAAAGAGAGAAAGCTGAAATATGTTTGTTCGAACAAGTTTCTATTACTGCATTGAAATGTTTTAAAGCGTGAAACTTAAGTATTTTTGTTCGATTTCTTTTCTTTCGTTCTATTCTTTGAATGATGAGATTACTTTATGGCACTACCGCACCCAGTCTCCCCAACTCATTATTATATTAGTCAATACTATTGGAAGAATAAGTTCTAGTGATGTTTAATTCCATAAAAAGTACTATTAGTCTACTAATTTAGACATGATTAATTTAGACAAAGTTGAATATCAGGAAAAATGCATGTTATTTGACAGTTTCTTTTTTCAGTTTGGAAATTTTTCACTGCACATGTTTTTCTACCCTAGGAGTATTTTACATTTCTAAAAGTTTCTAATTTCAGTAGGTAAATATAAATAAAAATAAAATGATCTATATCTTAAAAAAAAAAACTGTTGACAGTTTTTCAAAAAAAATTACATATTCATGTAATCAACAACGGAAAGAGAATATTACAAGAGAATATATAGTCATACCCAATACTTGCTTGTTACAGAGTTATATCAGCTCCATATGACACTATTTATTTCATATGGAGATGAATATTGTACAGATTGTAATTAGAGACATTAAACGAGTGATTACAGACGAACGAAGTTAACAAAAGTAAGTTGTTATTTAAGTTAAAATGTATATTTTTTTATTTATATTTTACAACATGCCAGCTCTCAACCTATCCATTTTACCTCTATGTTGCACTTGCAATGTATCACGTAACGTGTGCCACGTAGCATATGGTTTCATAGAATGTAGAGCTTTGTGATGTACCATGTAACACATTTAATAGAGGATGGTTCTAGTGAAGTGATCAGTTGACCAGTATACTGATAACTATATACACACGAATGTACATGTATATATATATATATATATATATATATATATATATATATATACGTATATCAGAGACGTTTTGCAGAGTCTTGCTTTATATGTTTAAATGTACCAGAATATTATTAATTAAAGGAACACTTTTCAAGGTTTTTAAAGTATTCTGAACGATACTTTTCAATTCATTTTATTGAAACCAATTGTTCAACCTTCTTTTCCTTCAAATACTCTCCAAGTATTTCTTTACAGTTATGAGATACAAAGTATTTGTAATTTTTACTTCGTTTATCGTTTATTTTCGAATTTTTTTTAAAAAAAAATAAGGTGTTTTCTTAAACACGTGATTTTGTAACATAATATACACTCTAATATTATTTAGCCAAGTGATAATTCTTTATATTAGTGACGTTATGATACTAATGTAATTAATACTAACTACTTGTATAATTTATAATATTTTTTTTTATTAACTTCCCGAAGGAGAAGTTTACGTTTTCATCAAAAAATCCGATTCACTAATTTTATGTTTTCTCGGCGTTTCAAGCCATTCTGAATTGAATGAGACCAAATTTGTATGTGTGTGTGTATGTGCATGTGAACAGATTTTTTGCTGTAAATCAACGTTTTCTCAAAAACGGCTAGACCGATTTCAAAAATTTAAAAGCCATTCGATGTATCTCGTTGAGGACTAGAGTTTATCAAATTTGCGCAACAGTTGAGCCAAACTGTTTCTGTGTAAATCGCAGAAAAGTGAAAAAATTTTTCGTGCGCGTTTTAGCCCGCAATTCCCAATCGATTTTAAAAATTCAAAAACTGTTCAAAAGATATTGGTTAGGAATCGTGCTGATTAATTGTTGGTAAAGATCGGCCGGGCCGTTTTCTTGTAATAAAGTATTAAAAAAAAATTTTCGACGATTTTTATGATTTTTTTTTTACTTTAGATACCATAGTCTTATAGATCATACTAAAATATTACGGCCCTACGGCAAGTCGTTTAATGTTTAAAATTCTTCACAGTTTGCAAAAATTAATATCGTTTTTCTCGCATTTGTCAAAATTAGACCTTTCATCGACGTTTTCTCAAAATGAGCTGAGTTAACCTCCAACTCAATTGAGAAAATCAAACAACTAAAGAATAGTTTCAAAGATTTCCCATTGCCAATTCACACAGCAGTGAAATAGGCTATTTACAAGTGGAAACATATTAGGTATATATATATATATATATATATATATATGTGTGTGTGTGTGTATTCGTATAACAATATCCACTAATCAACAATCATCAGTTCCATGGATGCACGATGTCTCAACAATAGTACTAGTTATAGTGTCAGTTGCATATATGCATGTGCAATGCACAAATATTCCTAATACTGAAAATTATATTTCAAATCAATGAAGTTCATATTATGAATATATTATTGAAGTTATTGTTTATGCACAATTCGAATTCGACTTATGGAATTATTTCAAAAATTTACGTACAGACTTTATATACA
The DNA here is from genome assembly GCF_003426905.1 of Ctenocephalides felis. Classification (NCBI taxonomy): domain Eukaryota; kingdom Metazoa; phylum Arthropoda; class Insecta; order Siphonaptera; family Pulicidae; genus Ctenocephalides; species Ctenocephalides felis. The sequence continues at coordinate 45,972 of NW_020539189.1, forward strand.
TATCGTTAATATAAAAATTTTTAGTCAATTCTCTGTAATCAAATATATTGCTTGAATATATATATTATTAAATTTCATTTAATAATGTACTCATTTTCCTTTACATAATAAAATGTAATAAGTCTAGACACGTTTTTCCAATTTCTTTGCTTCATTTATTTTCAGATATTTTTTTATCACAAACAGTTGCCTTGAGAAAATATTTCAGTTTCACATTTCTATATTTTCTGATATTCCATAACGGTCTTTGTAATGAAGGCACCTGCTAAAGAACTAAATCCTAGCTTGGTAGAATTAACTACAGAAACGAATGGTTTTGAACGTGGAAGTCGTTAAAATTAATCTTTTATTTTGTAAAAGTAAATACAGATGAAATATTTGTTTTTGCTAAGCTTTAAATGGTATGGAGGTTAAATGCAAACAGGATTTTGCACACTAAAATAAACGATAGAATAAAAGAGTTTGGTCAGAGGTAAAAAAGGGGTATTTGGAGTATTTATTTTAAATAGTCGATTTGAAAAATTATTAATTATTTGTATTTTATGAATAGCAGAAATGAATCGGATTATTGTCTTTTCGTAATTAATTAACTTCCCGTGGGGTAAGTTATAGTAATCGCAAAAAAATTTCTTAATCAAAATTAACATTTTTAGAAACATGCTGAGGGATCAAGGATTGAATTTTACATAATTTGGACATTTAAGTTAATGACATATTTATGTTTAAGTAAACATAATCCTTAATTTATGAAGTGATCATGATGGAAAATGAAGTAAAAATATTAATAAGGATGTATTCCTTAATATATGCACAAACTAAATTCCTCGCGTTTTTTTTTAACCATAAATCGTAAATTTTATATATTTTAATGAGTATTTTTAGGCAGTAAAATATGGGAGCATGATGGGAGCTTACAAATATATAGATACCCCTAATAGTAAATATTTTTCGAAATTTTTGTTATAAATATATATTTTTATTGCTAAAGTTGGCATATTCACGAATAAATAACGCATTATGAACATCCATATTTACATATACATATATTTGATAAGTGGGCTTTGGAACTTACTTGAGAGTATTCACTAAAAATCAGAAAAGATTGTAATTAAATCAAAGATTATTAGATTTTATCCAAAATAATATTTTTCAATTTAAAATAATTTTAATAGTCGTTAAATTCAACATAGATGAGCTTGAGAGCACTGAGTATTATCACAAATCTTATTACTCGCTTTCCGTACTTTTCTAGAACATCATAAATCTTTAGGAAATGCGAAATTAACTATTCAAATCCATTTTGCATCTACATCTAGATAATATAATACCTTCAATATCTGAATCTATTCATCTATAAGCTGTAGTAGGTATAAAAAACCTCCATAATCATCCGACTGCCTGGAACGGAATAAATTATTACAAGAGACTCGCAGTTTTATTGACGATCTACCGCTTTTTTATGGTAGAGATAAGTTGTTCGCAAATGTTCCTGTAGTTCCATAGAAACGTGTATTTCTCTCACAATGTATTATAAATTATGTATGCCTGGGCTTCAGTATACTTTCTACCTGATGTAATATTCGATGGAGTTCATCATACTTACTGGTATGCTGAAAATAGGGTATGGACAATTTTTGGGTTTTCTATTACTACATTACTGTGAATATGATCAATGATTGTGTTCATCTATTTCTATTTAGCAGAAAGTAATAATTTTCGAAAATTTGCTTTTGTTTAAATGTATTGCACTATCTACAAATATATACAAATATACTGAATTTTTAATATTTAAAATATGAAGTAGGATACACCATCACCTTGTTACTTTTAAAATAGCGTTACGAATCAATCACTCACATTGTAAATATGTATTTTATAGATTATTTTTAATTTTATTTATATTTAGCAGCAAGTAATAATTTCCAAAAAAAATTTTTTTAGATGTATCGCATTATCTACAAATATATTATTGTTTTCTTAAAAATTAAAATTCGAAATGTAGTATACACCATCAGGTACCACAAGGTACTTTTAAAATAGTGTGCTAATAGTATACAAATTTGTATTTGTATATGTGTACTTGTGCTATGGGTATGCGTTTGTATATATATATATATATATATATATATATATATATATATATATATATAATATATATATATATATATATACAGTAGAATCCGATTAGTATGACGCCGGATATATTGACAACCGTTTATTATGACGTAATTTTAAAGGCAGTTTGGTTTCCATATAAAATTTCTTAAAAAAACAGCTGTCAAGTCGGATATGTTGACCTCGCTTACATTGACATTTCGCTTATAATGACCGTTTTTTGGTAAAAAAAATTGGTCCAAGTATAATGACCGACATGATTTTACACCTCCGATAACATAGAGTTCATGTTTTTCATTGCACATTGTTATGGTATGGCACCACTGTGAACTACCCTTGTGTGTCAGGTCTCTATGTTGCACGAGATTCGCGCTATGGAAACTTTGGCAACTTCCGGCATGGACGACCTCGTGCAAAAAATAAGTAGGCTCATTCTTGGTGTTCGAAATTTGGAGGCGATAACATCTGCTATAATTTACTGAATTAGTAAACTTCTATATTTTTTACTATTTTTACCCAGTAATTAAAATTCAAACGAAAATTACAGATTTCTTACATTAAAAAATGCATTGTTATGTCATATTTTTAATTAAATTTGTCAATTTGTTAGTATGTGTCATTTTTTACCTTAATTTTTGTATTAAATTACTGAAATTAATAACATATTCGCCAAAAATTTTTTTTTTCCAGTACGCTTAGTATGACGACCGCTTAGTATGACGATTTTTCGCCGTCCCTTGAATGTCATACTAAGCGGATTCTACTGTATATATATATACAAATACAAATTTTATCTATATATATATATAGATATATTCAATTATAATAATTTAAAAACAATTTTCATAAACAAACCGTTTTCTTTCATAGAATATTTTTTCTCCAAGCAACATCTATTTTTCAACTAGGGCCTATTCCTTCTCGTTCTTATTTGATATTTCGTGACTCATCTAGTTGACCTTGATAGAGAATTCAGATTCTGACGATCGTTAGTAGGGCAGTATGATGAACGACTTGTAACGGATAACACATAATGCTTATTCAGGTTTCCATATTTTAGATTTTAAATTATAACACACTGATGATGAGACGACCTAGTCTCATTTATGTTTGCAATTATATATATATATATATATATATATATATATATATATTATATATTCTGGTAGGTAATATCCATTTAATTCAATGCAAAATCTCAGTTTCAGGCTGTATCAGTAATCAACGGAAACTCTGCGATGGCATAATTTGATATAAATGAAAATGGTATTATACCTAAAGAGGATAAATTATGACGTCTAAAATGAGAAATCAAATGACAGCTACTAAGCCACGTTATTAAATTAATATATTCGTCAGAAACCTTTTTTCCATACGGTTGCTATGTAGTATTTGGGGAATTCACATTACTTTATAATGTGTTTTTTTTAAAAAATATTCAGTAGTTAAATAAATATTTGAAAACTATTCATCAGATGCTAAATAACAAAAATAAAATGATGGATAAAGGATATTTCAAATAAGATAAATTTGAAGTAACCGCTGAAACTGAAAACTTCAGTTTTAATTGGATTGATTTAGGGTAAATATTTTGAAGAAATAATATATTCAAAACAAAAATTGTACTGATTTACTGTCATAATTATTTTTCAATGTTTTTTTTAATATTTCAATAACAAATAATTGCTTGAATAATTGGTTTTCTCGACCAATGTTCAAATTATATTTCGTCATGATATTCGTTATGATTTATACACTTCTTTAGCAAAACGACGTATTTTTGATATTCAATTATATTTTTTTCTCAATTTTAATTAAAGCAAAATTCCAAAGTATCTTAATATATACAATTACTTCAAATTAATGAATTCAAAATAATATTATTCGTGTACCCGAATATGAATGACTGGTGAAAGTTATCGCAAATCATCAAATACTGAGAAAGGATATAATGGAAACTTCTTGTGAAGCTTCAGGTCCTGTTTGTTTACCAAGGATCATCCCTTTTCGCAACAGAATCTTAATTATATTAGAATATTCGGTGGAGTTTTAATTAAATATACGCTTTTTGAATTCGCTAAAGGCGATATTTAAACACAATTTTTGAAATTATGAGGTGTTCAAAGAATTTTGATGGTTTGACACTTCTGAAAAGAAATTTGATATTTTTAATTGTTATTTGTTTCATTTTGTCTATTTATACAGATCAAAGACAAGATAAATAATATTATTCCATTGCCTTATCAGACTTATATTTTATACTATTTTATTTTGATAATTTGTTTCAATCTTACTTCATGTAATTATAACATATTCAAAGAATATCAATTATTTGACATCTTCATTGTAATTTATTTTTTGTTATATGTATATTAAAAACGTAATTGTTTTTTGAAGAGACTGAAACCAATTTTATTAGTAGTTCAAATGTGTTCGAGCTGTGATGTATGTTGTTTGGTTTTCACAGTATATTTACTCAAAGCAAAAAAAGTGATATGCTTATAAGCTTTTACTGAAACATTGAAATGCTGAATGAGATATTTCTCTTGATGATGCATCTAATTCGGCTCAACCATAAATCACGAAAGATACAAGCACCATTTTCCATATAATTCCAATATAATGTCCTTGTTAAAACTTTTTATGAGCAGTTTGTTTTCATTATGCTAGTTCCAATTATGTATTTTGAAATTGAATCTTTCTTTAGTATACTTACTGTAATTTCATGACAACGATATACTTCATTTAGTTTTGCCTAGTTTAATTTTAGTATGCAGTTAATAATGTCTTTTGACCAAAATAATTATGTGTATTGATCTACTCATAAATCAAGGCCAAATTTGTGATCTTCTACGAATAGACCACGAAATCTTGGTAAATCTGATTGTCTAGTCTTAGGTTTGGCACGATCTAATTTCTGTACAATGTAAATATTTTGATTTATATGCGTTCAATCATGCCAATATGACCTTCATTCATAATACAATCTTGCTATAAATCACTAACCTAATACAAACTTACATTATCACTAACCATTTTCACACATCAGATAAATTTAAACTTAATCATATTTTTTTAATTAATTTATTATATTCATAATCATAGAGAAGTTGTTTGTATTATTATTATAATCTCTGATAAAAAATCCTCACTGAAGTTAATTTAAAAATATGTAACTGTTTGCTTTGCTTCAAGAATAGTTTTTAAAAGTTCTAACAAAGACGTATATTGTTTGCGAACTCAGAATACCTTTTGATATATTTTTGACGTCTTAGAAAGTTGAAGCTTTAATAAAAATGAATGAACTTCATGGGAAAATTAGTTGTAAATGAAAAATCTAGAGCAAAGTACATTGTAATTTTTATGTTATTTGTACTTCCTTGCAATTATTTTAGGTTAGGTTTTCAGTATTTCGAAAAGGCATAATACCATATAAATATATATATATATATATATATATATATATATATATGTTTAATTTGAGTTTAATAATCGGGCGTAACATCAATAAAAATAGTATGAGTTTTTTTTTTAAATTTATTTATTTAAAATCCATACGTTTCGGCTAGCATCTTAGCCATCATTCAGTGGTAATCAAGTTAACTATAAAAATTGAAACTAAATAAATTATATGAAAGGAAATTTTGTGGAAAAACAATAATAATAATAATGGTAATAAAACACTTACAATTTTGTATCCTAATATAGCATATGAAACCATTATTAATCCATGGTATGAGTATGTGCACATTGATAAGATATATATTTTTTAACACAAACATCACAAATGGTAAAACACACTAATAATCATGATAACTTAACAAGTTGTCGAAACTATGTATTTACTCTTTGGAGTTTAGGATAGAAATGCCACATTTTTCTCAAAGCAGTTTTTAGCATGTGTTGATATTTTTTGGAAAATTTAAAAGGCGATGGGATTTTGTTATTTTTTAAGGAATTTTGACACGCTATTAAGAAACCACGTGTTCGTTTCGATAAGGGCCGTATTGTCATTGCGTTTATTTATGACTCTGTCGTTATGTAATTGTAAAAACAACCCCTCAGCGAATCTTCTTTTAATTGTATTCTCTTCAAAATGTAAAATTTTAGGGTTAAAAAAATCGATATTATGATTTAAATTTTTAATATGCTCAGTTAACATTGTTTTAAATTGCTTAGGATTTTTTGAATTATTTTTGTGTTGATTAAGGCGTTTACTCAGGTTTTGGCTAGTTTCTCCAATATAAAAGAGTTCGCAATTAGAGCAATTAATTTGATATACTAAATTCCTGAGGCGGTCAAAATTGAACTTAGATTTCATTTGTGTAAAAATTGAACTAAGGGTTGCATCACAATTACATACCAACAGAATGCCACATTGTTGAAATAGTTTTTTCCACGAGAAATATAAATCTTTTACGTACGGTAGGCAAATGACACCAGTATATGATTCTAAGTCTAAGCGGTTTTTATGATCTGTGAGGTCTTTTTGTTTGTTAAAAATGTAACTGCGTCTGTTATTTATGACCGAGTTGATTATGTTCGTAGGATATGAGTTGTTTTTCAGTGTGTTTATAACCAGGTCAATGTTCGTGTCCCAGAAGTTTTTGTCAGATAGTAATATGGCGTGGTCTGTTAAATTTATTATTGTCGCAATTTTCATTTTAAGAGGGTGGTATGAGTGGTAATTTATGTATCGTCCGGAGCTAGTTGGTTTCTGGTACCAGTTAGTAATTAGTCGGTGGTCATTTGTACGTATGAGTCTGATGTCTAGAAAGCTAATCGAATTCATTGTCTCTAATTCTACGGTAAACTGTAGTTTTTTATTAAAATTGTTAAAATTATCTATATAAAATATATATATATATATATATATATATCGATTCAAAATCTAAATGTCAACCATAATGGCATGGAAACTAAAAACTTTCTTGAAGATATCTAAAAGATTTTTTTTCTTTTATTCTGAGTGCTTTTTCTAAGATGTATCCATTAATGCAACTACTGATATATAAGTCCTCAATAAATACCAGAGGTTATGATAAAATATCAGAAAATATTTCTCATGAAAAAAGTTAAGTACAACTTAGAAGAAAAGCAATAAGCGTTGATTAACAATATGAATTGAAACCAGATATGGCTTAAATGTGTGATAATTAAATTAAATTTGATAATGATAATTGTGTAAGTAGAGTTCACGTGTAGCATAATCTTAAATATTGTGTTTATATTAGAATTTATTAAAAATTAACACTACAATTTATACGGTAAAAATTCTTATCATTCGAGAATGCGTTTATATACAATAATATAATACATTTTATCATTACAAAATATTAAGCAGCAATAATATTGTTCAGAAGCTTTCAAAAGCTTGGAGCTTTTAGCCAAAATATTTTTCCTCTGTACTATTTTGATTTAGAATAAAATGCTTCTCATGCTCCTATTAAAAGAAAATTATTATTTACCCTAAGGCATGTAGTCTGGGACATGACATATAAATTTATGAAAATCATATTATTATAATAACCCACTTAAAGTGAGAAGCATGAAATCAAAACGATTTTTATCGCATGATTCATTCGACAGCAATAAATCATTTCTAAATATAAAAGCTTTATCATGTTGCGCATTTTGTTCTGATAAAAATATGGTTGGTATATCTGTATAAACAAAATCATTAAGTGATCATCTGTTATATTTTTTTATTTAAATCGATAATTATAACCACCACAATAAAAAATTACTATCTATTGTTTCTCGATGATGAAAGAGTAAAGAAAATTTTATCCAGTCTTTACATTATTTATATATTCAATTTATGAAAAATGTATTTTACATTTTTTGAAAAATTTATTTTACATTATTTAATTTAATTTGCAAATTATAGAATTTGCCAGTCTTATTAAAAATATTAAGAAACGTGGCTACTTATTTTCTTATAATAATGAAATAGGTCCTGTAACGCCGGACAGCACCAAGCACCGGACACTCTATTTAATACGTATCATTTGAGCGAGTATAAATCTATTCATTTCAAAATACAAGTGAAAGGGTCATGGGGGGCGCACAGGTACAGGATCAAAAGGGTGGATAAATAGTGATTTTTTTGCAATATCTAAGAATATTCGTCAAAGACACATGTGCAAACATTCCAGAGTGTGGAGCTGGCTACATATGTGATCAATGCAGGTTATTTTGAAATGTCCGGTACTAGGTGCCACTGTTTAGAATCTTTTTTTTTATACCAAAGTTTGATTGATAGTATTAACTATTTGTTAGCAAAGATTGCGGTTTTGTTAATTTAGTTTGTTTTCTAACTTTGTTATCTAACATAAATCATAATTTAATAATCATTTCGTAAAATATTTTTTGATTTATTTATAAATAACCTTAGGTGTCCGCCACTTGGGAACTTTCCCCTGAATCATTTCACAAATTAGAATTTGATAACTGTAAAAAAGCCACATAAATAATATGTGACTTGTTATATGACGCTATTCTAAATACTATTCTAAATTAATAATAAGTCTAAATAATATTGACAAAAGCTCGATCGCGTGTACTAAATCAGGTCCTAGAGGTAAATACATGTTATCTAATCTTATCATAAATTGCTCGAGTACTTTTTTAATCATTATTTTATGTGAAAGTTTATGGAGCGAGCCAAAAAATCTATTGTTAATTTGTTGGCCGTCGTTAAAGTCATGGTATTACGAGATTTATCACGTTTCGTACTTTTTAGTATCAATAAAAATCCCATCGACCACACTCCTTCTATTCTTTTAAAACGTCTTTATAGTTCCCAGAATAAATGTATTTACAGACATAGGGCAAACAATGTTATACAATAATATACTAGACTATTTTGTAACATTAATAAAAATCGATTTTGAGGAAAGAAGAGAAATTATTTGGTATTACTCAAGTACTAATAAAGCTTCATATTAAATAACTTGAATATGTATGTAATTAAAACGTATGTATAAATGTAACCAAAACTCTTCATTTATGAGTTTTAGTTCCTTGAAATGAAATAGCAAATATAACAGAGTCTTACATAATGTGTTATCATTCACGAAGAGATCTTTATAGGTCAAAATAGTATTTCATTTTAAAACACAATTTTACTTCTATCCAACCTAGCATAAATTGCGTTGGCAGATATTTCGTTTTTAATAAAACTACATTATTCAACCAGTTCACTCGTGAATTTTCAAGGTTCTATTGTGCTGGCACGTTGAAATAAGGCTTCATAAATAATTCTTAGATTTTCTATTTATAAACATTGTGCTATAAATGAAGAAATCATAAATAAGTTATCGGGTTATTTTTATTTCTGTAAACATTTGCGAAGATATGTGACTATGAGCTTTATATCTGGCCGTTACAATAAACACTTGCGTCGCAGTCGAGATAGAATCAAAGCTAATATAGAACATGATAGATTATAAAATTTATTAGAAATAGAGCTATTAAATTAATTGATACATATTAGTTAAATAATATTTATATTGAGCTAATATTTAACGTTTAGTATTACTCTACCAATTTTTGGCATCCGGGTAAATCTCTATATAAGATTAAATATCGAAATAAATATTTAGATATTTTATAAATTACCTCGGTTTGCTTTATCTTTACATCTGTTAATATCCTTCAATCGCTCAAGTATCTTTATATAAAATATATTAACGAAACTTATAATCAGTTTGGTCGTAAGAACTTTATGTGGCTATATTCCTCTCTGAACTTTGATAATTAGCACTCTCAGCCTTTGCTTATTTAAGAGTTGTAAAAAAAAGATATAAATTCTTCTAAGTGTAGTCATAAATGTAGTCATTATTTTATTGGAATTTTACTAAACGTAACGAGATCTCGAGTTTTCGCACATGTCGCTTATTACTTTGCAGAACTTTTATAGGAATTGCGAAGTAATAACAAAACTATATGTGTCGAAGCTTGTCACACGTTTCTATATCGAAACATGAGTTATAAATTGGTTTGTGTATACTGTAATGGTTGCTGTATAGTTTTATTTTATATTTCTATTATTATACATGTAGAAACTATAGAAGGCAGTAGGTTGAGGCGAGGCACAAAGGTCCAATTTGACTTTCAGGAATTATACTGTCTAAAACAATTTAACTACATCACACCACATAACACCGAACAAACAACAATCAAACTATGTTCAGTGAAATTCTCAGTTAATTTCTAATATAATATGTTTTTTCACTATTTTTCTTAAATATATCATCTGTTCCTTTTTGCTCCATTGGCGGGATAAAAAGGTACACTCAGGTGGCAAACAGATCTGATGCTTCATTTTTATTTTTGCAAAATTTTATGAAATAATTAATACATTATTTACTAATGCGAATAATACTAATGACATTGGCAATTTTTTTACAAATTTTGCACTATATATAATCCTAGTCTGCCACTTTGTCAGAAATATTCATCAACAGAGTTTATGTAACTACAAATTTAATTTATCTCATTTAACGTTGCATTTTATCTAAATTCTCGTTTCAAATTACTATTTTCTTAGGTATAATACAATTGTAAGTGTCAAAGCTCAATTGTTCTTTTTTGCCCCAACCACATATAAGATTTAAATAGTGGCTATATAAAAAGCTTTTGAATGTAACTTAAAAATATTAATATATTTTATAGAAGAATTTAGTAACGTAAATATAAAAAATATATTAAGTTATCATAAACTTAATAATAGAGCTCAAACTAAAAACAACTACCAACAATAAAAATACTTTTGTTAGTAATATTGAAACATGGCTGTGTATGTCCTGATAGCAAATTTGCGCAAACTAAGGTAATGGCTGGTTACACATATTTTGGTCTTCGTAGTAGTATCCTTTAAAAAATTATAAATTTTACTCGTTTTTTTTACGGTTTTCTGAACCTCTTGCTCTACTCTAATTTAAAATCAATTTTGCAAGACTTGATTTAAATGAAGTTTACAAGACTTAATCACTACACTTTGTAAACTTCACTATTGTAAACTATAAATAAATACTATGAATAAATTACTAAAGTATTTATATGCAAGACAATTAATCATATAATGTTGTTTTTGCACTAACAATAATCTAAAAATGTATCTAAAATTTCTTTCTGGAATTCCATCTAATAAATATTGTGTTTTCTTGTTATTAGTCGTTAGTATAGTTAAAATAAACAGTAGAAACAGACAAAATGAGAAGAATATGAATCATAAGTACACATACATTTTTTATCATTTATATTGTACCATTTGTATGTATTTTGAACATATTAGGAGATATTGGTGTGAAAGTTTAAAGCATTAACCAAAAGACGACAATTTGTTTCTGCATTTCTTGAAGTTGAAATTAATATTTATCATCCTTTTGGTATTACCATAGTAATTGAACATTGACATTTTGGCATATCTTCACGCTTTAAAAATTTTTGGAAAATTTTGGCATACTTTAGAAAAATTGATGTGTGCACGTTTGGATAAAATATTTTGTCCACGATATCGGATCAACCGATTTGAATGATTCAAAAAACGTTCGATTCGTTTTGAGGGGGAGACTTGTTGATTAGTTTTTAGAAGAGACATGACCAGGGGTTTTGGAGTCAAATTTTAGGGTGTCAATATAATAATTCTGAGATTATTACCTAATTTAAGGTTAAATGACTGGACTAGAAACTTGTATTAAGCCACAATGCCATGCACCATTAATTTGGATGTACGCAACCCACTTGGGTGTACGAAGCATATGTAGATTTAAGACAACTTTTAGGGTGCCAATGTAAAGTATTTACAGACTTACAGCTGGGTATCTCTAATTATGAGAATCTCACCTAATTTAGCTTAAGACTGGACTAGCAACTTGTATTAAGCCACAATGCTATGCACCACTAGTTTTTTTAATGGCAATCTAAATAGCTAATGATCAAAAAATTATTTTGCATGACAGATATCTTAGTCTCCATTTAGACAGCAGACTTACTTGGAAAAGCCACATAAAAACAAAAAAGCAGCAAATAATGATCAAAATGACAGAATTTGATTGGCAGCGTAAAAAGTCTAAGCTCTCTGTTGAAAATAAGTTGCTGCTCTATAAATCAATCATTAAACCAATCTGGACCTACGGAATTGAGCTCTGGGGATGTGCTTACAAATCAAATATAGCTATAATGCAGAGAACTCAGTCAAAAATTTTACGTGCAATTCTTAATTCTCCATGGTACGTGACAAATGAAACCATTCACAGCGACCTCAACATGAAAACGGTGCAATTAGGGAAAAAATTTAGGGAAAAATACAAACGCAAACTGGACTCACATTCGAATCCATCAATAGTTGACATTACTCAACCTTTTGGCATAAGGAGATTGAAACGGCAATGGTCTTTAGACTTGGTCTTAGATTAGGTGTAATATAATATTATCATATTAATTGTTAAATTGAGAAGGTCTCATTGGAGTTCTTCTCAGGCATCACTCTTAAATATTGTCAATTTAGCTCATAGGAATCTTTATGTATTTCTGATTGCTAAATAAAACAGAGTTAAAAAAAGACAGATATACACGTCAATAAACAAAATTCTGCCAATTCATCCCTGCCCTTCATATTAATTGTTAAACTGAGAAGATCTGATTGGAGTTCTTCTTAGGCATCACTCTTGAATATTGTCAATTTAGCTCATAGGAATCTTTATGTATATTTGATTACTAAATAAAACAAAGTTAAAACAAATGACAGATATACACGTCAATAAACAAAATTCTGCCGATTTCTCCCTACCACAGGCAACCCAAATGTATTCAGTAATTACCTGTACCAAATGCTTTTGGTTATCTTTTATATAATTCGCATTTCCACAGCTGAAATCGAATTAGCCGGGCCACATATCCCTCACATCGTCCCTCACATATGCTAATTTAGCGAAAATTTATGAAAACGAATGGAAGCGAAACACAGACGAATTAAAATATGAGCCGCCGGAATGAGAGCCGAGCGTCAGGCCGGGTAGACGGCGTGCGCGCCGTCCCGCCCATGTGCGTCATGGGGACGCTTGGCGGGAACCGCAAATGAAAACAAACAAAAGCCATACCGTTTCTACGTTCTTTATGACATTGGGACGTTTTCACATCGATGATGATGACATAGATTTGGTATCATCGTAAAAGAATACTTTTTTTTAAATTTTATTGGCCTCCGCTTTACAGCATTTTTGGACACCTACATTATCCACATTATTTTTCATCACGTTCTATACAATTCTTACATATATAATTCTTACACATTCATCATTTATATATATACTATCTCTTTTCTTATTTCCTAATATTCCATTCAATTTTCTTTCTACTGGTTTTCATTCTTCTTCTTGTTTCTCAATTTGTTCTTCTCATCTTCTAAACTAAACTTTTTTTTTCCTTCTCGCTTCTGATATAATTTTTTCTTGCATTCTACAAATTAACAATCTTTAATCTACATTAATATTTTATATTTTAATTCTGGTATTGCTGGAGATTCGAACCGAACGTAAAATACTAATCATAATAATAATGGACTAGATTTTTTTTATTTTAACATATAATTTACAACTGTTCTATGGACAAGTAAATTTGTTGGCTTGTGTTAGAAAAATGATTAGTTTTTTGCTGGTAAATTAATAAATGCTTGGAAAAATGCACAGTTGCATTCTTCCCTTGAATTAGAGTGAAATATATACTATGCTCGTGAAATTGAATTTACGCGGACAGTAAAAATTTCTGCAAAGTACAAAAATTGAGTAATTTTTTTTTTAATTATATAAAGTTGATTAAGATTTAATTATAAAGTCATGGATGAAAGACATGGATTTCAGGTTATTTTCAAATCATCGTGAAAGAAGGTCAATCTATCTTTTTACTATTATTTTTTATAATTTATTTATCATTGATTCAAGAGTCCAGAATAAAATATAACAATTTCAAGAGTTAGCAGTTGTAAAAAATATTCACGTGATCATGCTCACGATTGCAACCCCCCTACTAATCTAAATTGAAAAAAGAGATAACTAATCTAGAATGTTTTTGCTTTGGTATATACTACGACTAACTTAAAAAATTATTTTTTGACAAAATGACTGCTTGAAAAAAAACGTTTTTACCACTTTTTTGTGTTTCTCAAACTCTTAAAATAGTAATTATTCAAATTTGGAGATGAGTCTAGTATATATCAGAGTGGAGTCTCTAAAAAAGATCCTCTGAAAATTCAAGTAAATTGGTGTGGTAGAAATCGAGAAATCATGGACATTGAATTGAAAGAGAGAACTTTGGAAATACGAAAGAAACACCATTTATAAGGGAAGTCAGATTATCATATTTCAATCGTTATATATGATGAATGCTATAGCATTCACGTCAAGTATTTCTCTTCTATTTTCAGCAATTTGCTTGTCCAAAAGATGAGATAATACTAAGATGCCAAAAAAAACACTTTCCTTGATAGGTATAATAATCACAAAAACATAAGGTATATAAAGATAAATTTAAAATAATTGACTTTAAAATTTGAATACTATAGATAGACAGAATGAATGCTATAGCATTCACGTTCTCGATACGAAATTTCATAAATACTAAATATGCTCTATTTATTTACTATTTTGTAATATAGTTCATTCATCACAATAATTACAACTCAAGATATGATTTATTATAATATTATAATAATTATGAATTATTATCTAATAAATATTGCATGAAAAGTTATCGAACAATCTAGTGCTGAAAATATATTTAATTTATCCATTCGCAAAAGGTTTTCTGATTATGTGCGTAGTATTTTATTTCTAAACCTTATGAATTTTATTCAAATAATTAAAAAAGTTTAAATTCATATTACTGTATGATTTGAAACTTGGTCAGAACTATTTTCGAGCAATAATAAGTAAAATTATTACAAAGCTTTACCGAAACTCGATTCCACGCGCAACATTTCATTTTTATGAGATTTTCTACATCTCTTGCAGAGAGTTAATAAAAAACTATAGGATTCTATGAGCGTTTAATTTAATTTTTTATCAGATAATAAAGCTAGGATGATCAAGTTTCATCTTACCATCGAGTCACATTACAGCTCATAGATAAATTGAAAATTACAGCAGTTAATAAAGTTGAAGAACAGTTTTCTTGGTATCAAATGCACAATCAAGTGTAAAACAAGCCCTATTGCTTGTCGTTGCTCTTTGAGATCACTATTTATAATCCACTTTGTTTTCCCGGCGCGTTCCGAAGTAATTGTTCTCAATTGCGATCGTAAGAACATAGAGCTCTCGACTTAACACTGAAATAGATGCGATCGAGCCTTTGGCTCTTTTCGCTCTGCTGACATATAATATGTAATTACGACATTCGCAATTAACAGGATTAGTAATTGATAGTTGTTTATGCAAAGCACGAACACGCTTCCGTATGTTAGGGCCATTAAAAATATTTTATAAAGATTTATGGCGCTTTGCGAATTTTATTGCTGGGTCGATAGTTTAAATTTAGATAATGGACCATTATACAGTTTTTTCTTGTTCAGAGGAAAAACGACGAAAGCTAAATCTTGAATTGAGATTCGTTTGCTATTTGATCTTTTATCATAATCATCAATTAAACATTCTGCATATTCTCTATATTATAATAAACGACATATTGCAAGTATAGTGGTGAAGTATATATCTTTTCACACTTTGTACATCCATCAATAAATATATTTTATTAAGATTGATGACATTTTATGAATTTAGCCAATGGACCAATATGTGTTTTTTTTTGTCCAATGTTCAGTGGAAAAATCAACGAAAGCTAAATATTGAATTAAACGCAGATGTTTGAACACTAATTAGAATATCAAATTTATTGTAATCTAGAGCTTATATAAAATCTTCAATATATTTTAAAAAAAAGTTTCTCAAATATCAAATAGATACATTCTATTAGGATTTATACAGTTTTACAAATTTTATTGCAATATCAATAGGTTAAATTTAACTGATGGGCTATTATATAGTATATTTTTGATATACTTGTAACTTCTCTTTTATTATAGAAAATTCTCATCTTCATTATAATCTAGCTAAATTATACTCAGTTAAATAATTGTTTTCAATTAAATATACTGCATAATTTCTAGATTATACTAAAAATGATATTGCAAGTATAGTGGTGAAATGTATATTTTTTCACCAATTTGTACATTCATCAATGAATATGTTCTATTAAGATTTATGACGTTTCACAAATTTTATTTCTGGGTCGATAGTTTAAATTTAGCTGATAGTCTAATGGGCAGTTTTTTCTTGATCAATGTTCAGTGGAAAAAAATACAAAACCTATATATTGGAGAGCTGAAATGTTTGCAATAATTCGAATATTACTTATATTGTAATATAGAGCTTTGTGATATATTTAACTTCCCGTAGGGTAAGTCAAAGTAATCGTCTAAAAATCGAAAATAAAGTTTTTGCATATCTTTACGTTTTACAGGTTTATGAACACCTTAGAGAAAATTGATGTGTGAGTGTATGTATGTATGTATATATGTATGTGCGGATACAATTTTTCGTCGACGATTTTGGAAGCACGGATCAACCCATTTCGGCGTTCGATTCCTATTAATAAGGAAAACGTGCTCATTAGTTATTGGCAATTAAGTTTGTAAGACAACGGAGCATCCGATTCAAGTGATTCAAATAAAATTCAAATTGTATTAACGTGCCTAATAAAAAAATGATTAAATTTTTGCAAGAGATCCAGGTAAAAAAATGAAGAAAATGCTATTTGGCGATTATGAATCAGATATTTTCGACAGTATATTGACGTAAATTGGTATAAAAAACTTTCAGCAAATTTCAAAAATTTTCAATAAAAAAAATTAATTTTTCAAGTTTTTAAAATATATTACTATTTAACAAAAATTCAATTTTTTATTTTTGTTAATAATCAATTTTTCCAAATATTTTGAAAATTTTTAAAAATGTTCAAAATTCTCAAATAAATCTAAATTTCCCTCTGAGGTTTTAAACATTTTAATTCGACATGCAACACTATATTTATTACATAACTCACAAATTAATTAAATTAATAAAAACAAATTGTATAACAATTAAAAGTTATTCGATTACTAAAATGACTACTATGTATTACAAAATATGGGCTGTGGTAGGGAGGTGAAAATTTAGGGCTCTGTGTATTTTAAATAACGAACTATAGCAAAGTAAAATAAATACAATGATAAAAAATTAAAGGGTGAATTGGACGTGTTACTGAAATTGAATAATAAAAGCGGTCAAATTCTTTTTGTCAGGTGCTTTTTGTATATATGTGTCTCTAACATCATGGTAAATTTATATATATATATATATATATATATATATGTGTGTGTGTGTGTATGTGTGTGTAATTGCAGCGCACAACAATAGACAATTTTAACTATTTTATTACAGAGTCGCATCATGTAAAAATTGCTTCAATTTTATCAAATCAGCGTTTCCCCGAATTGTTCAACTGCAAGCGCTCGCCTAGTGCTTGACTATTATTTCAAAAAATTTCTAGAAATAATATATGAATCATTCCGAACACGTACGATAGAATTCGTGAAAATAAAAATCCGATTGTTTTCAAAAGTGCTTTTCAATAGTGCACTGAGTATTTCCTGAGTGTACTGAGAACCGAGTGCCATGTGTATTTGTATTTCAGCGTTTGTGTTTTTTCAGTCTGCAGCATTCCACTTCATTTTGCACCACTCTAGGAAGGAACTATTCGAATGTAGTTTTATTCTAGTACTTTGTATATACCCGGCACTTCGAATTGGAAATGTCAAACAAACTGATTTTGTGTACATTTTTCTTATATTCACGAATGCAACATTGCAAACGCAGGCAACTTTGTAAAAAGATTTGTATCCTTTAGATGTTATGCTACCGACTGCAACATTAAAGGATTATAAATGTGCAGCTCATGGCAAATAAAAGGAAATTAATGTAAAATATAAAGAAAACTTTGATTTAATCTTTAGAAATGTTTCCTCTTCAGTTTTATTTAAAAAAATGTATTGATATTGACAAACCAGCGTTGGATGAAAGTAGTTTTCTTCTTGAAAAAAATATAATTTTTATTATGAACATTCAATTAATGCTTTATGTTTAAGTCAAACTATTGGCTCGTTCCGCTTTATATAAAAATATTAGATGAATAAAATTACAATTTATATTAAAAATTTAATTTCACATAAAAGGAGATATAAAACTTTACTTCAAACTTCGATGGCTCGAATTGATAGATCTTTTTAGTAATTTTTTTATTAGATTTTGAAAACTTTTGATTCCAAATCTTTGGTTATATATAAAAACTCTAATTTTTTTATAACTGTAAGATAAAATTTAGTGAAAATTTGAAGTAGGGTTAGAGGGGCACAAAGGTCCAATTTGACTTGCTTTAATAAGACTATCTATGTTAAATTAACTACATTACAATACATGACACGAGTGAAACAAAACAACTATGTAACTATGTTCAGTTAAATTTTCAGTCAAATCCTAATCATATAAATATGTTTTTACGCTAATTCTCTAAAATTAGTCACTTGTTGTTTTTTGTCCTTACATAATAGGCGAGGTAAGAAGGGACAACCAGCAGGCAAAAAATATTATTTTTGTTAACTAATTTTAAATTCAATTAATCAATGCAAAATAAAAATTTCTTGGATACATTTTTTACAAAGATAACACATTTTATCCTTGTAAAAATATATTACATCCATTAAATATTTTATAAAATTTATTGTATTCATATTCATCTTCATCATATTATCGTTGTAAAAATATATATAATATATTTTATGATACAAATATAATATAAAATATATATTATATAAAATATATTCATTAGTAGAACAACTATCTATTTAATTTATTTCTTGTTTTTCTTAACTTAATTCATATTTTCACTTACTATTTTCTTATTGTCAACCCCTTTACAAGTGAAAAGGTCTAGTTGGTCGTTTTTACCTACATACTTAAATAACGTAGACTTCTTCAGGTATTTGCCATAAGCCAAATGAAAAAACTAGAAACCAACGTTATTAAGAAAGAACATAATGTTGATTAGGAGTGCGGGGCACAAAGGTCCAAGTAAAGTTTTAGCAATTATACAGTGGAAACTAAACTAACTACAACACAATAAATAACAGATTTGAAAAAACAACTATCTTACTATATTTAGTAAAATTCCCAGCTAATTCATCCTTGTAGAAACATGTTTTTTTCTAAAAACTGTTTTTGTTATCAAAAATTTGTCACATGATTCTTTTTACTAGAGGTTGCAATACCAGTATACCGGCATACCGAAATACCAATATACCAGTATACCATTAATTGAATTTTTAGCGTTATTAATACCGGTATTCATCTTAGAAAGCTCTAGTTGATACATATTACACTCGAATTTAAATTTCTCGGAACAAATTTATCTTTAAATTTGATAATCGCATGTAAAGATATTTCTTTAAGTGTTTAAATGTCAAAATATTATCTCAGCTGGTCATTAAACTAAATATTTTTTGCTTTCCAAAGGGCTTCATATCGTGTTACAATAAATAAAATCGGACTCATAGATAATGTTTTTTGAAATGACATCTGCAACTAAATATTTGTTAAATTATTATTTAGAAAATAAACTTGTTTTTTTTATTGTTTAGTTGTACATAGTTATAGTTGTACATATCATTTTTTATATTTGTACAAGTAATTGCCAATTTTGTTTGCATTTGTTTAAGACGATAAAAATACCGGTATTTTACCGGTATTACCGGTTTTAAAAGAGAAAATACCGAAATATCGATATTGAAATTTATCATTATTGAATTCCCTACTTTTTACCCTATAGACGTTGTAAATAAGGACAGTTTGAGGGAAAAAATCCATCATTTTACTTTTGATTTTAAAGCAGTTTTACAAAATAATAGCTACATGAATTAATTTGTGCGACGTAGTGTAAATAATAGATTGACCAAAAAAAAATGAAAATTATAGTTCAAATATATATTATGAAACATTCATTTTATGTTTATATAAAAAATATTCATTTTATCGTAACACTGTCATAAATATTGCTTCTGTATTTTTTTCTGTTTAATTTATTCTAATTATACATATTTTCTAAGTACAATTATTACAAATAAATCAACACAACAATGTTGGTTTCCTTTCTAGATTTTTGTACCATATTGCGGGCAGTTATAAATGCGCATTTTTTCAGGTTTTTGTGATAAAGCAAAAATCATTAAATGTAACAAATAGCCTGTCATATATTTTTTTCATCCACTTCATTATATTCACCGCAAACACAATTTCTATGAAACCATTTACGCTGTGCATGTTGTTGGTTCGCGTTATCACAAATCAGTAACGGGTACATTAGGCACGACCATTGCGTTTTCAATATTCCACCGTATTTGTTTTTGTATGCTTCAATATTCCTGAATAGATATATAAAGACGTATAGAATCAGATCAATAGGAAAGCTACCAGAATTGACATTTCACCTCACACCACAACTCTGGGAATGCAAGAGAATTCTAACTATCCCGCTGTTGGATCAATTGCGTGCGTTTCTGTAATGTTTGCTGTTATTAAAAATATCCACATTGTATGCATTTATATATCAACACGTAACATATATATGATAAAATGAATTTGCATATTGTAGTTTAATCGTTTCTGTATACAAAGTAATATTATTTATGAGAGAACCTAGTTAAATCTAAAAACTAGAAACGTGGGGCGATAAGCGTAGGTTGGTCTATGCTTTTTGCATTCTACGTAGCCTGAGGTTAAGGAAATGAAATATTTTTATTTATGAACTTGCTTTTTACAATTGTAATATAAAGTAATAGAAAGCATAAGTTACGTATAAAATTTTTGTAAGCATATTTTTTCTACACGCAGTGCTGATGAACTTGCCATATTTAATTTTATTTGGATTGACCAGCACAGTCCACTCAATATCTAATTAATCAGAATGGTTCCCACCATTATTATAAATCTAATTATTTGCCTAAAGTTATAAAGTTCAGAAATCTTGGCAAAAAAAAATAAAAAATCAACCAAAAGTTTATTATTAGGTGTATTTTTTAACTGGGTTCAAAAATAAAAATATATTAGGTATGTCTTTTGGTATTTGAGGTGTGTTATAGAGTAATATTATACAAAAATTTGTATAAATATTAAGAAAATTATCGCATTCGTGAGCTAAAATATTATGTACCAGAATTAGTTACATATTCAAATTATTTTTGTGTAACTTTGGTAATTGTTATTTTAT
>NW_020539190.1:0-11490 GCF_003426905.1 Ctenocephalides felis
TCGCACGATGCCATATACACCACTAGTTTGATCGGTTTGGTCCGTAACCCAAAGCTCTGGATTTCTATTCCCAAACGATTCTTTCGAAAATCCGATTTAGTTCTGAACATTAATTATTCGAATATCTCTTACTGAGCAATTGGTATTTCAAATATGATAATTTTTCGTGTGGAATTCGCCTAAAGGCAGCGAAGCAGTAAAATGAGAGAAAACAGAGTTCACGTCGTGGAATGGATGGTGCCTCACATCACACCCACGCGTGCCATGCCATGACTCGAGCCGAGCACGTGGTATGGCGTGTTCGATGACCAAATAAACGCCAAATAGAAATACTCGAAAGATTTCATTGTTTCATATCGTATCGGATTTTATTTATATCTGAACAAATGACACGAAAAGCAATAAATCTGCAATTAAAATTAGAATCTACATTGTTACAGATAGAACATTATATTATATTCGATTTAAGATTAAATTGCATTTTATTTCACATTTAATTTATATCGTAAATATAGAAAGATCTATATTTCTTCTGTTTCTCAAAATAAAAATATTTTATTACATAAATCTATAGGGGAGCTAAAGGGTTATGGTAACAGGTGTAAGCAGTAATAAGCGATTTAAAATAATTTTTTGTCAATTGAACTATAAACCATTCTGCAAAATATTGTCATAGCTACGGTTCCGCAGGCCATTGCAGTAAACAGATTGGTGCAGACATAAAATTTTGGTTTGCGTTATTATTTTGACTAATTTTAAATATTTTTTTACAAGTAATATAAAACTGTCCTATCATAAAGTTTTGGTTTGCGTTATTATTATTGACTAATTTTAAATCATTTTTTTACAGGTAATATAAAATTAGCCTATCACAAAATTTTAGTTTGCGTTATTATTATTGACTAATTTTAAATCATTTTTTACAGGCACGTTATATAAAATTGATCTATTTATTATAAAATTTTGGTTTGCGTTATTATTATTGACTAATTTTAAATAATTTTTTACAAGTAATATAAAATTGTCCTATCATAAAATTTTAGTTCGCGTTATTATTATTGACTAATTTTAAATCATTTTTTTACATGTACATAATATGAAATTGATCTATTTATTATAAAATTTTGGTTTGCTTTATTATTATTGACTGATTTTAAATCAATTTTTACATAGGTACATAATATAAAATTGATCTATTTATTGTAAAATTTTGGTTTCCGCTGTTATTATTGATTAATTTTAAATTTTATATATTTTATTTATTTTTTGCAGTAAATAAAATATATAAAGTAAGGTAACTTATAGTAATCACAAAAAAATCGAAAAGAAAATATCTTTACGTTTTAGTCATACGTTTTAGTAAGATATATCTTTACGTTTTAGTTCTCTGAACAATTTAGCATACCTTAAGAAAATAGATGTATGTGTGCGTGTATGTTCGGTAAACAATTTTTGTCCACAATTTTGAGAGCACGAATCAACCGATTTCAATGAGTCAAAAAACAATTCGATTATTATTAATGGGGAGACGTGCTGATTAGTTTTCCTTAAAGGCAGGTCTTTCGAAGATACAAGGCAAAAGTGACAAAAATATGTCAATTTGGGTTTCGAGAGAACGGAGTGTCCGATTCGAATGATGAATGAAAATGTTTCACTTGTATTGCCGGAATAAAGAATTGACTAAATTTTTGGGAAGGCAAGTCCAGCGGTTTATAATAAGTACAAATATACTACTACTACTTAATAATAAGTATACATATACCAAGATTTATAACTATGCAGCGTGATCGTTTTAAAAGTCAAGATTTTCAAGAAGTTTTAAAATTACATATAAAATTCAAAATTATCAAAAAAACGTTTTCCAAAAAAGTATTCCAAAAATGTTTCAAAAAATCAAAATCTTCAGAAATTTTAAAAAAATCTAATTTTTGTAAAAAAAAAAAATGAAAAAATGCAAATTGCAGTACGGGAAGTTTCAGTAACATGCCTTAAGACACATATACCACTAGTTAATTTTATAGTTAAATCATATTTTTAACTTCCCGTAGGGCAAGTTATAGTAATCGCAAAAAATCGAAAATAAACATTTTTATAGATCTTTACGTTTCAAAACCTTCTGAATATTTTGGCATACCTTAGAAAAAATGGATGTATGTGTGTGTGCGTGTATGTGTGTGTGTTCGGATACAAATTTTCGTCGACGATTTTGGGAACACGGATCAACCGATTTGACTAATTCAAAAAACATTCGATTCGTATTGATAAGGAGACGTGCTGATTAGTTTTTGGCAAAAGCAGGTCTAGCCGTTCCGAAGATACGGAAAAAAAGGGCCGAAAACGGTAACTCAGTTTTTAAGAGAACGGAGCGTCCGATTTGAATAATTCAAAAAACATTTTACTTATATTGACAAGATAAAGAATTGATCAATTTTTCATGAAGGCAGGGCTAGCGGTTTCGGAGATCTAATAAAACAAGTAAAAAAAATGCCATTTGCGGCGCGGCACCTACGCGCTTTGACATTTCGTCTCTATGCAGTTCAAGCAGTACGATTGCTTTGAAAAAAAAGTTCAGAATTTCCAAAATATGTCGTTTTTAAAAAAATAATAATTTTCGGTACGGTAAGTTCCAGCAATTTGCCATAAGGCACGATGCCATGCGCCTCTCTAGTTTTATAGTTAAATCATATTTTTCGAAATTTTCTCGCCCCAAATTTTGTAAACCACTTGCCTCGTCAAAGACAAGAATAACATCAGATCTATGATTGCGATTGCTGTGAATTAATTTGATATTATCTCGAAGACACCTCAAAACATATCGGAGTGGTTTAGTATTGCAGAGGTAAAGTCCTGAGGATCAAACGACGACCACATGTAAAGCCTTCACTTAAACAACAGAAAGAAAGAAATGTGGTCGGTCGGTCGTTCACGATGCCCCCGGACCTAGTCATTTCGGGGCCGTAGCGCTCCGTTCATCCCCGCTACGTCGGCATCATCCCACTCGCGGAATTCAAGCTCCACCCTCGCGCGCAAGCTCCCACTAGTCCCACTGGCGAGCTTTCCGAACGCAGAACGCAGAACGCGCAGTCTGTTCGAAAAGCTCAACGTAACGCAAACGGCGCCGCGGATACGGACGGCTAAAAGTCCAGACAATATTAACGAAATAATCGAAAATTTCGACTGACAATTGCTTCCGCGTCAATAGAGAAAAAAATAATACAACAAAAAATACGAAACGCACGAACACATTTTGTTGAAATACCTGTATATCAAAAAAATATTACTACATATCGACAAGCGGTGAGATAACAGTTCGTAACGTAAAGAGTGATTTGCAATATAGCCGATGTACATGTGGAATAAACAGAATCGAAAACAGGTCTAATAGATTTGAAATCTATTAATAAATTAGTATATGTGACAATAAGTTTAGAACTCTCTACAGTGTCGGGAATTTCGACAGAGACAGAAAGCAAAACACATAGCTTAAATTCCCGAAACTTAGTAATCTACGCTATAGGAATATAAGGTATGAAAACTATGAATGTGGTAGCAACAGTTGTCACGTGACGCAACACGATTTCATTCATTGCTCATCAGAGTATTTGTGTTTCGCGAGTTTGGTCTCTTTGTACGACGAATATGCATTGTTCATGGTTCTATTGACATGTATTTTACTATCATAAATTCTATATACGTCCATTGACGACACGTATCTCGTGTTATATTTTTTCTAGTTGTACTATCGCAATATATCGTCAACAGTGTATAGTATGAAAAGCAACTATAATATAATATGAATTAATACAAGGTAGAATTTTACATTTGAACATTTATGAACTGAAATTTTCAATATATTTTTACATCGATAATGATAATTATTAACTGGTGATTTATAAAACTAATTTTGATATGAGGTAGAACGGAGCTTAAAGGTCCGCGGATAAAAAATCCACCACCATTATCTCAAAAACAATTAAAGTATAGAATTTTTTAACGATTCTATTTTAAAATAGAAGGCAAAAGATGTATAAAGCTTAGATAAAAAGATAATTAACCATGTATGAATATTCTTAACAAAAGTATTTTGTTTCGTCGGTGCTTTTTTGGTTTTGAGCTCTTTTATATAGTTTATTATACTTGAATATAATTTTTAAGTATGCGTTATTTAATTAGTAAAAAGGACCACCTGAACTTTTACATTGGCATGGTGAAACAATAAGAAAATAACAAATAAAAATGTGAAATAAGTTAAAAAAAAATTATGCAAAATATATTTAAAATTGATCATTACTACAACTCTGATAATAAATACTTTTATGAAGGCTGTATTCAGTGCACTTTTTATAAAAAAATGTGCCCATAAAATATGTATTTCAAACAAAAGTTATATTTACAGCATTTGTAATGATTAATAATAAATTAAACAGAAATATCCAAATATCAACCAAAGCAAGATTTATGATAGCAGTAAGAGTTTATAAAATTTTTTGTTCATTATGTTTAAAAAACCAAATTTAGATTATGATTTTCAATTATATTATTCTATAAAATCTTTTTTAAATTAAAAATAAAATGGTATATCTTTTTTCACTGTGGCTGTCTCATTTCACCTCGCTCATGGGGTTAGAAGAACAAGAGACTAATTTTTGAAAAATAGAAAAAAACATATATCTACAATGATTAATTAGCTGAAAGTTTTACTGACTATACTCAGACAGTTGTGTTATTTGTTGTTATATAATTAGTTTAGTTTTCACCAAATAATTGCTCAAATTCAAATTGGGCCTATATGCCCCGTCCCACCCAACTTCATAAACTCATTTATTTCATTTATCAAACCCCAAAAATAATTGTTCTTTTCTGCTGCTCGAACTTTTGTGAAAGTTTATATAGCATTTTGTAAATAGTGACATTTTTTCTATTTTTATCCTTCAAAGATAGCCGGATATGGTTAGAAGCTGAATATAATAAAGGTCAATTGAGCTCGTACATATATTATACAGAATTATATATTATACAGAATATATTACATAAAAATATTGTTCCAAATAACATTTGTTGGCGAGCAATGTTGGCGGGGAATGTAGGCGAATAACGCTATAACAGTTTTTATTCCTGACGTTTATATAGAATGCAACAAATCAAGAAGAAATTCATAGTAATATATTTATTACTGTCATCTCAGAACGAATCATCTGAATCTGTTGCTGCCAAAACCAACTGTTCGAACTATTCTCAAAATATGAGCTATGTGAGCTGTATTTTTGAAAATACATTTAAAATTAAAATAAAAATTTTGGATCTGTTTGCCTTTCGCCTGTTCCTTCTCACCTCGCCCACGGAACAAAAAGAAACATTTTATAAGACAAATTTTAGAAAACGAGAAAAAAAAACAAATTTATATAATTAGAATTTAACTGCAAATGTTACTGAACATAGTTCGATAGTTGTTTTTTAGTTGTGTGTCCTCAAGTAGTTCATTTTGTTTAGACAGTATAGTTACTAAAAGTCAAATTAAAAATTTGAGATGCAATTTATATATAAGATTTGCTTTATGAAAAATAATAGTTTTGTACCCATCGTTCCACCGACAAACGTTTGCCAATAGATTCATTTTTAATATTACATCAATTCTTAATTATTTTTGAATAATAAGTATGAAGTGAATAAGAACTATTTTTGCAAAAAAACTTTGATTCTCACTTAGGCTTAATTTTAAGAACCACCAAACCGAACACTTTGAAGCCAATTATATTTTATATAATACTAGGCAGTATAGTATACATAATGCGAGTGCAACAATACTTCTTGTTACTCTACAATGAGATCTTTAGCATTCCAAAGCCCTGTAGTATAATAAATTCTGTATAATTAGTCTCGTTTTAATTAAATTTATATCATACGTTTAATTGATTAACTTTGGAATAATTTATTGCGAACAATCAGAACGGAGAATTATTACGCGCGAAAACGGAACTTTCAACAGGCGCTTATTGTTAGTCTAAACGACTTAAGAATAATTATGTTTTTGCAGTTAATGTTTTATACAAATGCAGATATTGTATTTGCTCGTAAAATTTGAAATTATAAACATACACGTATACATAAATAAATGGTTAATATAAGGGAGTTAAGGGCTTATAGTAACAGGGGTAAATAGTAACAGGCGTTTTTCAATAGAATCTTAAATAATATGAAAATATTTTTTTGTCTATATTGGCATTTAAACTGTCCTGCATAATACTGCTATATCTACTGTAATTTTTGACACGTAATATAAAATTGTAATATCATAAAATTTTATTTATTATTATTATTATTTAATTTATTTTATTTTCTTAAATTGACCTGCGTCCCAGAAGCCAGTACAGTTCAGCGGTTCGATTTTTCATAGTTTTTAATTTAATCATGAAATTTCGGTTAAAAAATTGTCACAACAATCCCTATCTGACTTTAAATGATGGTAGGCATATTATAATTGATATAATTTGTTATACACTCTGAAATATTTTTACAGAATCTAAAGCTTATAGATTATCGTTATCATCTTCGGTCTCCTCACTTTATTCTGTAGCAAATTTATTATCAGTGACTAATCTTGAATATTAAAAATAAGAAATCTATATAAAATATGTGATGATATATTTTAAATATTGAAAAAAAAAACGTATAAATATAAGGTGACAATACGTCCAGGGCTGGCCGGGTCAATACCGGATTACCACCTTGCATCCCGGATTTTTCTAAAAGCAATATTTGTCCCAGATTCAAGTCCTTAATTACTGATTTTTTGATAGAATCTTTTTAACTTCCCGTAGAGTAAGTTATAGTAATCGCAAAAAAATCGAAAATCATTTGTAATCGAAAAAAAAATCATTTAGCGGACAAAAATGATCATTACATATGCACATCACATCGCATATCATTATCACATATTTTATAGATATTTTAATAATAATAATAACAGATTTTGTTCACTTTTCTATCGGTTCCGTACCAATGTTTATCCAATTGCAACGCAGCGCCCACGCGCTTCGATATTTCGTTTCTAGGCAGCTAACGTATCGCAATTGCTTTGAAAAAAAGTTCAAAATTTTCAAAATATTTCAAAGTATAAAAAAATCAAATTTTTCAAAAACGTCAATTTATTCAAAAATTTTAAAAATCTCAAATATCGATTTTTTCAGAGTTCTAAAAGAAAATTGATTTTTTTTTAAATTAAATTTAAAAAATTTGAAGCTCCAGCAATTTGCCTTAAGGCACGATGCCATACACAACTATATTCAAATTTGTAAATTTGAATTTGCAAGGCTATAATATTTATCATTCTATGAAAAAAATCGATGTTTTAATCTACAACAGTAGTTAATTTTATCATTATCTCGTGGTACATATGAAGATTGAAGAAAAATGTCGTTTGAATTTGAGGAATACCTTGTAGGTCATAAATAAAATGACAGCAATTAATAATCTAGAACATCCATCAAAACTGTATAAGCTTATTTTACTAAGCAAATAAAAAGCGAATTTATTTCTGTTACATACAAGTGTAGGTACGTGTTACATGTTAATGACATAACATGGTTGTTTCTATTTACGTGAACCCATTACCGAAACGTGCTCCCTCGATGGTCATAATTCTTCCATTCATGTAATTTTGATTTATGAGCATATTGTGTAAGCCTAAAGTATATTCACAATTTACACCTTTATAATATATGCTAAACTACAAATAGCTTTTCTCGGCTTGAATAAAATGTCATTTGATGTGAACCCT
Organism: Ctenocephalides felis; assembly: GCF_003426905.1. Classification (NCBI taxonomy): domain Eukaryota; kingdom Metazoa; phylum Arthropoda; class Insecta; order Siphonaptera; family Pulicidae; genus Ctenocephalides; species Ctenocephalides felis. The sequence goes on from NW_020539190.1 coordinate 7,778, forward strand.
TCATGGTGAATACGTAATGACAGGCATTGGTAAGAAAAGCAAAGTCGGGATAAAGGTTCATATTAATTGTATGATTAATATAGAAACTACCCTTTTAAGAATACGCCTTTTTAAAATTTAAAGGGACTTCACAAAGTAATAGCTACATTATTTAACTAGATAAAATTTGTGAAATACAAATTCTAAGTTCAGAAATACAAGTTCTTTTTACCCGTGGATCTTTAAACCTAGTTCTACCCTACATAATTTATTAACTGTGATTATAAAATATATTTTAATTTTAAGGCATTTCTAAATTTGGAGTTTCGAATAATTTCTAATTATACAAAATTTGCACTAAATTAATATGTTAAAATACACGATTGATTCAACATTTAATCATTGCATCAATTACACACGCGCTGGCAAATATATGTTATAAGCCACAAATTAAGATTATAATTTCAACGCTCTGGTTATGAATGCGTTTATTAATTCGATATGTCAGTTTGATTTGTTTAAATCAAAAATAGGATTTCGAATTTTGTTATGATCATATAGCTATTTATTAATGGAAGCCGCCTACGCTTTAAACTTCTTGAACTTTGTTTCTGTTCTGACGTACGAGCCAAAATATAAGCCGCGCCAGAAGAGAAACTTATTGTTAGCATAAAACGTTTTTTAACTGAAACTTTTTTGATTTACCATACATTCTAAATATATTGCTTGGGGGTATTTATGCTAAAACACTTAAATGTGATTCAAAACAACAAATACTATTTAAAGATACAACAAACAACAGTTAGATTAATATTTATTTTGCTAAATATCACTGTGGAGATCGAGGCCTCAGATACATGGAAATACAATTTACACATCGTGATTCTGCATAGTACGCGATAGAATAGATTATTATCAAACATGACGTAAATCGATGACGTAAATGATGAATCATTGTTTTGTTTTACAAAGCCCGAATTGCATGACTGAATTAACTTTTAATTATACCGTGAGCTTTTGACGGGGCACGTGCATTATATTATACTAGCAACAAGTGAGATAAAATTATGGCGAGAGCAAAAAGACAAAAACCAAATGTTGAAATGATGATAATATCATATACTGTCTTACATTTTAAAAATAATTACCATAAAAATAATTTGCTTTAAAAGGTCAATTTGCATGGTCACGGAACATGAAGTATTTAAAATATTTAAAAATAAATTGTTTTGATATTTGTTTAGTATGATTTAGTTAATTTTTTTCAATCGATTTTTTGCTAATTTTTATTGCAAAAAATCTTATAAGGACAGAGCACAAAGGTCCAATTTGACTTAAAGTAATTTTATTGTCTAAACTAAATGAACTACTTGATAACACATAATAGGAATCAAACAAACAATTATCGAACAATGTGCAGTGAAATTTCAAAATAACTCCTAATTATAGAAATATATTTTTCACTCTTTTTCTAAGATTTGTCCTTTTATGCTCCATGAGCGGGGTGAGAAGGGACAGTTGAAAGGAGACAAACAGTTCTAACGTCTTTTTTAATTTAAAAAAGATAGATATATTATTTAGCCAATATGATATACAAAATTTTATGGAAACATTTTTTACAAGATTTCATTGTATATAACCTTCTTCTGGTATTTCGAAAGGAATATTCACCAGCAGAGGTCGAACAACTAATAATTGTTTTTTTTTTTGTAAAATTTTTTTCTTTAACTTAATTTACTTTTTTATTTACAATTTCTTACTGTTTACACTTTTGCCAATAAAAAGGTTTAGTTGGTCCTTTTTATCCCAGTCACACGTAAGCTTTTATAAAAGTTGTATAAATGAAACTGTTGATTCTAACATAAAAATAATAGATCTTACAAAACAATTAGATAACGCATACCTAAATTATGTACAGGTATAATAAACATAAAACATGAGCCCAAAAACAAAAAAAAACTAAAAACGAAAAAAATTGATGAAGTTGCAAAAATTACGGTTATAGTTAGTTGGTCTTTTGCCTTCTACTTCGAAATAGTATCACTAAAAATATTACACTTCGCTTGTTTTTGAGATAATGATCGTGAACCATTTTACCCGTGGACCTTTATGCCCCGCTCTACCCTAATATTTATACTATTATAATAACTGATAATATATTGACTAATTGTAGGGAGAAACATATTTCACATTCAATACATGATCCGCTATCAAATTCAGAAGTCATATCCATTCTATTTGTAACGGTGGAGACGCCGCGTACTTTTGCGTATCAGCGTCAACAATTAATTTTAAATATGGGCTTTGCGATTCCAATTATATTATTGAAATTATTGCATTATTGCATAAAAATAAACAGTTGGCATAGTACATAAATTAAAAAAATTTCAAATATGCCAGAGTATTTTTCTAACCCATACATAAAATTACACTTTATAATTATGACTAACTGTCGAGTTAACATAATCGAATAAATAAAAGTTGAATATTATCTGCAACTTAGAAACAGAGTTTCAGCGAAACAACTTTCTCGCCGTACAATCTTCTGCGAATACCTACGCTCGTCGGATTTCTCTAATTGCAAATGCTTTGGCGACGACTTAGCAAACATGCTGAGAAACTCTTGCACACTTGGCAAGATACTTTACGAGTATGAGCAGTTTCTATTTAGTGCTACTCGCATAAAATTAACGGGTCGGAATCTAACATAAAACGTGAATTTGATGCTTAATTAATACATAAAATTTAGTTACCTTTATAATGGAAAGAATCGGCTAATACGGTCTTAATTTAAAATATTATTTTTTAAACAAATTATATTTAAACTTTTTTTTTCATCTCTATATTTTAAGGAAGTATTAAATAAAGACATAATACATATTATTGAAAATATTTAAAAATTAAAAAATATACACTATCTTGCTTCAACATGCCTGGTCGAATCACTATTATAAAAATATGTATAGGACAACTGAGAGCTTTTATTAAAAAACTAATAACCGAAAATACGCTTTTTATAGAATTATTTGTACATGTACCCATAACATTGACAAAAATGTAGCTTTAGACATCTTATTTTCATTTAAATCCGTTTTTAGTTTCTCTATTAAATTAATTATGCAAATACTCATGCAAGTTGCTGATAATTTAGCTTTTTAAAATAATATATTATTTAATCCGTTTCTGCAAATATTTATCAAAAATTAGTAACCTAATATCATCTCCCTATAGAATTATTTGTGCATATACTCATGAAATTTGCTAAAATTTTAGCTTTCGACATGTTATTTTCATTTATATACGTTGTGTAGTTACCAAAACGATAAATTATAAAACACCCTTTTCTCTATGAAATTAATTGTGCAAATACCCATGAAATTTGTGGATAATTTAGCTTTTAAAATAATTTTTATTTTAAATCCGTTGAGTAGTTTCTGAAAGCTTTTATTAAAAACTAATAACCAAAAATCCTCTCTCTATAGAATAATTTGTGCATGTACCCATGAAATTTGATAAAAATTTAGTTTTCGACATGCTATCTTTATTTAATATTTTTTGTAGTTTCTGAAACTAAAAATTAAAACACTTTTTTCCATAAAATTAATTGTGCATATACCCATAAAAAATGCTGATAATTTAGCTTTTAAAACAATATTTTATTTTAAATCCGTTGTGTAGTTTCCCAGAGCTCATATTAAAAACTAATAACCAAAAATCCTCTTTCTATAAAATTA
>NW_020539191.1:0-21655 GCF_003426905.1 Ctenocephalides felis
ATATATATATATATATATATATTAGGGTGGTCCTTAAAATGGTCATTTTTGAATTTCCTTGCTCCCCAGGACTCAAATAGTTCCAAATAGATAAAAAACAATTTTCTGAAAGTTTTAGTTCTTAACATTAACGTTTAGATAGAGCGCAATTTAATCAAAGTTTGTATGGAAATAGCATGGACAAAATTTTGAAAATTTTTAAAAAAATGTGTTAGGTATAACTTAGCGACAAATGAATGAGTTTATTCATTCATTTGTTTGCTAAATTACATCTAAAAAACATATTTAAAATTTTTGAAATTTTTTCCATGCTATTTCCATACAAAACTTTGATTGAATTGCGCTCTATCTAAACGTTAATATTAAGAGCTAAAACTCTCAGAGAATTGTTTTTTATCTATTTGGAACCATCTGAGCCCTGGGAGCAAGGAAATTCGAAAATCACCATTTTAAGGACCACCCTAATATATATATATATATATATATATATATATATATAATATATATATATATATAGTTTCTTGGGATACCGATTTTATGCCACAACGATATAAAATACCAGTAGTATACTCACTAATCATAAAGACCATGATTATTAAATATGGTAACTTACAATACTGATTCGGTTTGTAATTGTTTTTAAAATTTGGCTGAGAATACAAGATGTCATCTTTGATAATCATGTTGAATCATTAACAATATAACAAAAGGTATTATAAATATATCTCCGTGTGATGAAATTGTTGTCCCAAAGAGTTTATTTGTGTAGTTGTGATGTACATATTGATGCTTGTTGGTAATAGGTCACTGCTTTTGTGTATACTTTTAACAATAATAATGTAAATCATAAATTCTAACTTCTTGTGCAATTCCCTATTTGTAAAATGTTCAATTGCTCTAGTGGATGGATGCAAATGAACTACTTCTAACAGACCTGTTCATGTTTTGCCTTCAAAGTGAGCTTGCAAAAGATGAATGTTTACATACTTTGCAAATATATATGACATCTTTGAGTCAAAGTATACAAATCAACATAAAAAATACAAATACAAAATATTTTAATAATATATAATCATTTTAATAAATAATCATTTGGTGAAATAAATGATGAATGAAATGATTTAGGATAAAATTATTTGGGTACTTTAATATGTGCAAAGAGCTTCTCACTTTTTTTTGCAAAATAAAGTCTAATAAATGATGACCCAAGGGAAAACTAGTTGAAGTATGAATGGATGAAAAAGTTGAAGTAATATACAGTAATATATTATTAATATATTCATTTTTTATTCTACTTTTGTGAGATGCTTTATTCAAACATTACAAGCAATTCAGCTATTGCTAGAAAATTATATAAATATATATGATGTGCTTTTAGATAGGGGTTTATAATATACGTAAATTAAGCAGTTGCTTTCAAAACTTAAAAAAAAAACGATTTGATTGGCAATTATTTTTAATTCTTTTAATATTTTCCGGTAAAAGTAAAGAAATCATTAACGATCCTATCACATCTATATATATTTAAACACTTGTCATGAGTCATTCGAAATCGTGGAGATTTTCGAAAAAATAAAATGTCACATTTTAGAATTGTCTGAAATTTTTTTTATACTGAAATTATACATATAATCATTTGACACGTATTTCAGAATTTTGCTGAAAAAAAATTTTTTTATGTAAATATTTACAATTGAAATATGGATTTTTTGTTCCATTTCTATGAACATCCAAAATTATTTACAATCTTTCGTTGTAACAGAGTATGCGACAAATAGTAAAAAGATTTTTGTTGCAGAGAAAAAAAGAAAAAAATATGTTTTTTTTAATCAATTCAATTTGGGGTATGTAAAACCTTTGTAAATATTTAAGAGTTGTTATGTTAAGAAAATTCCAAAAACATTTTTTTTTAATCATTAAAAAGTTCACTTCAATATGAGTGTAATAAAAAAAAAATAATACTGATCCGATCAGCACAACTGGAGATAATTAATTTACCACAGAGGATGTTCATAAAAATTGAGCAAAAAATCAATATTTCAATCGTAAATATTTACGTAAAAATATTTTTTTCAGCAAAATCCTGAACAACGTGTAAAATGATTTTATGTATAATGTCTGTAACAAAAATTTCAGACGGTTCTAAAATGTCAAGGTCTAGATGGTGTGCGGTTTGTAAAAGAATGATCTGTCCTACGTCGAATTAGGGGTGACATTAAAATATCAATAAAAATTTCAAATTGGTTTGATATATTACTATGAAAAATCATAATTCACTTTATTTTGCTTTGACTGTTGACGATAAATTAAATGAATTGGGTAAAGTTCTGTTTTCGTATTGATGTGCAGGGCTGTTCCTATAATAACGAGTAGCCCGTCGGAGGATCACACGTACAGTAGCGTTGGCCTGGCATCGACGCCACAAAAACAACACACAGCCGCCCTAAACTCACCCGATGCCGCTTACGAAACTGATGACAGGTCTGTAACTGTTGTATTTTAGAATTGCTAACATTGCTAGGGTCGATACATATAAAAACGTCTCGGCAACGTGATTACATGTGTCGGCCCTAACTATTAACAATACTCATGCTTCTTCTTCATACTCCTGGTATAATTCCTAATTTCCTTTGTCCTGGTATAATCAGCATATGTAGATATTACCGTTAGATACTTCATGTTTAATCTATAAGCCAATATATACACCTAAATTAGTTAACTCTTCATATAGCTCTACAAATTTTATTTTGTTTAAAAAAATAATTATAAAGAAAACAGCAATCCTTGACCTGTAACACTCAATCTTTTCCTTTAGGGTTGAATTTAATGGAGTGGTTAACCCATTTATATTTGATATAAATGCCCAAGACAGACTATATTCACTTAAAAATATATATTAGATCTATATTTTCAAGTATAAGTGTATACGGGTTGTTATCTCGATATCGAGCTGAACTCAAGATAGAATATATGCAAGAAAAAACATAACTTATCGTGGCTTACATAAGATACCCACATCCCATTAATTTATAAAATTAAAATAGCTTTTATATTTTAATACATTTGCGAATTGATATGTCTGTGGAGGTTCATCATTGGAGATCAAATTTCATAATTACGAATACACAACTTTTTAAAGTTAAAATTATTTCTCACTGAACATTCTACCTGCAATTATTAATGAAAACTTCTAAGAGGAACATAATCGAATAAAGATAACTGATAATTCATAAATGATCTTCAAACGGTTATTTGTTTCACGTATTGCATATATCCTCAAGACTTTGATATTCAAAAATCTTCAATTCTTCAAAACCAAATATACAACACACTAAAATTTTTAATTTTTTATGTAATTTAATTTGTAATGATCTTGAAACGGTTAATTGTTTCACCATATTGCATATATCTGAAGTCTGAAGGCTTCAGACTTAATATTCAAAAATCTTCAATTCTTTAATAACCAAATATACAACACACTAAAATTTTAATTTTTTTTTGTAATTTAATTTGTAACTAAATCACATTTGGTTTGGCTTATTGACCACAAAATATCGATATAAATCTAATTAATATCTACTATCAGCCCAATTTCAAATACTCGGAAAGTTCAGCAAATGAACTCGTCCATTTTCCAAAACCCGATTTAAATATGTTAAGATATGTTAATAAAAAATCGATTTTGGTCTTCCTTAGATAATTATTTTCTCATGATAGTTAACTAAATGTGTCTGTGTCTGTATATCTTTTATCCTACAATGTGCAATTGTTTGTGCAGTGGATAGTTTGTATTGTAGTCTTTGAAGTAGCTAATATCTTACTCTGTATAGATTTCTCTTCTTTAATCATTCAATTAATCTTGTTTTGATGTACAACTATCATGTAGATTTATGCAAATGAAATACAAGTGATGAGTAATTTTCTTATAAAACGTGATTTAATAATTTAATTTATATTTAAGAGAAGCATTTTATTCAATGTACTCATTGATTTTACTTGGTAAAATAATTATAATAATGAATGAATATAACTCCACTTTTTATTTAAATACATTTCTAATACTGTTAATATTTTCAACAGTCAATCTCAACCGACCTCTTTCACCGATTTGGAAGAACAACGGCGCTTGGCAGAAGGGGCAGACGCACTGTTAAATCTGGCTGGTATCAGGAGGCTTTCCACTCCAGAAAATGCTCTATCAGTCATCAGCTATACGACGAACTACGTACACCAAAACAATAATGGCCAGGAATATCAGCAGAATGCTCAAAACCACGAGTCAAAATATAATAAACCACAATATCAAGAATCCAGGGAGTCCAGAAATAGTAACAGCACTCGCACTAAATTCAAACCCAGACTTCTAAGAAGACCTAAAAGGCGAATTTCGGCCGCTGATTCGGGTGATGGTAAATATTATAACTCATCAAAAATTTAAGTAATAAATTTATGAAGCCAAAAGAATCAAAGTCGAGAAATATTGAAGAGAACATTCAATCAGCTGTCAGGTAAGAAAATATTTTTATTTTCTTCTTCATTCAGGGATTTGAAACAAGGTTTTCGTGCTGTGCAGTCGGTATTACAATGATGTTTTATTTTATAAATAAAAAATTTAAAGCAGAGAATATTTTATATGTTGAGAAAAAGTCATTCCTTAAAATTGCAATTTGATTTTTATTTTTATATTTCATATATTTTCGTTACAACATAATAAAATTTATTGTAGAATTATTTAGTCTAATGTTTGTTATCATCCTAGTACTCTTGAGGTTTATGTTTTATTTTATAAAAATAATCATCTTAATATTCTTCTGCACCCTGATGTAGTGAATTTGGTAGTAAATATATTGTTATTTTAATTTTGATTTATATTTATATGTTTAGAGAATTAATGTTAGATTTATTGTTCTTGGGCTGCTAGTAGAGTTCCAACCACATTTTTGTGATAAAACTTTAATAAATCATTTCATGGATATTGCACAAATATAGTCAATGTTCAATTTATTAATATATTTTTGAAATATTATATGAAACTAAATTGCTAATGTGATTGGAAGTTCTATCAGCAATATATCGATTATTGTTTTTAATATGTTAGCAAAATTTAGTCAATATGTTGTTTCATTTGTTTAGAAAATTATGATATTTAAAAATTAAATTGTTTTATGGATAGGATAGGTAAATATATTTTATATAACTAACGTTTTTCAATAACCATTTACATGGTATTTTTATGTTTTATAACAATTGTTGCATAGAGAAAATATTTATTGAACCATATTTGTTATTTTGATCCAATCTGTTATTTAATTATGAGGTAAAATTTAATATACCTAATACTAATTTTAATAAGATATTGTTAGGAGATAATCAATTATAATATGAGGATTAGATAATTGATTGATTTATGAATGATGAAAAAAATCACTTTTTTAATTCAAATTCTAGTTATTTATAAAAATGAATATAATCTTAGCATGTACTTTTTTCAAATCACAGACTGATTAAATCAGCATAATTTTTACTTTCAAATTGTTTATTTATTTATATAGATTTAGTAAGAAATATTTAAAATATAAGAGCGGCAAATTTATGGGGATGCTCCAAAATTGAAACAAACGAATATTCAGTAATCATTAAAAAATGAAATACCAGTATACTATTTGGAATATTGTTGCATTAGCCTGATGAATTTTCTTTGAATTGATTTTGACTTTTGCTATCCCAAAATGCTCAGCAATACTTCTCGATTAAACTAGTAATGTCAAATGGTATTTTATTCATATATAAGTAGCCAAATGTAGAATTTCACTATCACTGATAGCAATTTGACTTTGAATTATTATTAGCACTTTAATATTATCAAACTTGTGAAATATTTAAATGACTTGAAATTTTATTTGAGATATTTAAACAATGGTACTATCTTAGGACATTCTCTTCATATAATAACATTTGTTTCATTTATCTAAAGAGCAAGTATCCATTCCACATCTGGCGACTTTTAACTAAAAGTTTGATTTTGATTGATTAATATATACATCAAATAAAGAGATGTCTTGCATGCATGCCTTGGGTGTGCAATATGTTAGTTAATTTTAGACTTACGAATTTATTGCAACCTGTTACTATGATTATGAATTTTATCTAAATAGTATTTTTGAAATCGTTGTGTTTAATCTCCAAAAAATTGTAATGTGAAAAATGTTATGCTATCTAAATTTCTATTCCTCTCGGCCTTAGATAAAGTTTTAAAACCAAATATATAATATTGACTGTATGTATCAAGTTTCAAGATTATCTATATTTGAACAAAGTATCGCTTTTGACAAAAGAGTTTCAATCGCTTAAGATATAAGAAAAAAAGCTTATACATTTTATTGAGCAATACCTCTGATATATTTTTAATAAATAGGTAATAATATTGTACATATCTTATTGAAGTATATTAGAACATCTAATCTAATTTCGGAAATAATTTTTGACAAACATTTTGTTTTGGATTCTTAGCTTCGATTATTTGAAGAAATAATTAGCAAAGATAATAAATCGTAATGTATTTATCTATACACAAAATAGTTACCGAAGATATTGAGCGCATATTATATGTTTGATATATTTTTCAATACGGAATTGATAATTGTCCCTTTATATGTGTATCGTATCTGCAATCGGACTGTGATATACATGTATAGATAAAATTTGAAAAATTTAGAACAAAACCAATTCGAAATTTATGATACTTTTTATATGTTTGGCGCAAGTCGTAAATATTTTTTATTTGTCCTTTCTACAGAGTGTTGTGACATTTATTAAATAGCCAGTTATCCTGATGTTATTGTAAATAATACTCTATTGTTATGTTAAGTTGACTCGTTTTATCGATACAGCGAATAATTATATTTAAAAATTGATTTTATTAAAACTTAAATAATTAAATTGCTAGACTTAGAGTTACTTAAGTTACTTAATTTCTTCATATTTGTGTTTTCAAATCAATGAGATGATATGCTCTTCCCATATTAAACTCTGCATATTCGCATCTGGTATATTTCCAACCTTTTAAAAATGATACTTTTATCATTGATGATATTTAATATAAAAACTATGATAACCTTTACGAAATTAAGATTCTAGTGAGAGTTTACTTTAACGTAAATGCTATGCCCTGAATTTGTAATATGTTAAAAAAAACAATGCAGAGTTCAAATTATCAAGCTTTATAACTATATAATTATTTTATTTTTATGTATTTGTTATAAAAAATATTATAGACTGTATATGTAAAAAATATGTTTAATGCCACCTTATTTGATTTTATTAATTTATTTGAATGACTACTTGATTTTTCATTAGGAATAAATAATTTGTTATTAATTTATTAAGATGATTGAAATACCTCACAGTTATGAATATTTATATTTATACAACGATTTTTATTTTAATTATTGCTGTACCTCGTTATGAGTCATTTTTGCTGTTTAGATCTTAAAGAATTATAATAAATGCTTCCTGTAATAAAGTATAATCGATTAATTTCTTCTTGTTAATATGTAAATTTTACGACAATTTATATAATGTACTGTATATAGATAACACCAATTGTATTGTTTTTTCTTTTTATAGAATATTATGTTTGATTGATATATATTGATGATCCGTTTATATTTCTTTCTAAATACGCATGTACAATTTAAGTAAAAAAACGTGCCAAAACGATTTCTGTATATATGTGCTGCATTGTCGACGGGAAAATATTTCCGAAAAGATATATCTTTTTTCATATCGTCTTCCAAATATTTAAAAAAGTGGATATAAAATATTAATGAAAAATCTTCAATTCTGAGTATTTAGAACTTAGCAAGCCTTTTTAAAAATAACTACGTTTCAATGTGAAATAATTAATATACATAAATGAGTTAAAATTATACAATATATTGAAATTTAAGCATATATTGATAAATTATACTTAATATATACTGTATAATAAAAAGCAATAAACTTACTGGAATCAGTAATTTTAAGAAATATTATATATAAATATAGATTATAGAGTGATTTTATTGATTTAGTGATTAAAATAATATATGAAAAATAATATATAGTGCTATTTAAATATATGAAAAATTTGCTTCGCCTCTGTATAATAATAAATGTATTTAGTCATAGCCCAAAGAATATAAATTGTTTTTATTTCTATTGTAAACCATGTTATACTTCTGTTGATTGTACATCTTGTACATACTGAGAATATACAGTTAAAGGAAGATAGACAGATTGTTTTATTCAATATATATTATATTTCAGATTAAACGATCTAATAAAGTATAATAAAGTAAAGGTCAATCTGTAACAGGTATGGTGTAATTGGCAGATGGTTTAGTGTCTGAAGAACAAAAGTTTCATAAAGTATTTTTTTAAATAAATAAAGCAATTAAAATATTGCAAAATAATAAAAATCAAAAATATTCAAGTCAAGAAGAATGAGATATTTGTTGAAACACAGTTTTTATCAAGCTTCCAACTTAATATTTTCAAGTTGAGTAAAATGTGTTTAAAAAATCTGTCAAGGGTTTGTAGTCAACAGTAACAAATCTGTGCAAGTTACTTTTACACAGCGAAGGAGTACATGTCCACCTGTTTACATATACAGTAACGAAATTCCAAAACAAAACTTTGCTAAATACCTGGGTATGTTTTTGGACAATAAACTTAACTAGAAAACTCACATCCTTAAAAAGCGAGAACAGTTAGAACACCTCAGAATAACTCTCTCCTGGCTGCTACGAAGACGATCTGAACTCTTCACTTCAAACAAAATTCTCATCTACAAAGTTATCTTTAAGCCAGTTTGGACATATGGCCTCCAACTATGGGGTACCGCTAAAAGAAGCAACATCCAAATCATTCAAAGATTTTGAAAATAAAATCCCATGTGAGGCTCTCTCAGCACCGAAGTACGTACATGGCTAATACACCAAGACGCAAACGTCAACACGGTAAATGAAGAGATAAACATAATAGCACAAAACTATAAAACAAAAATAAGCAGTCACCCCAATGTCTTAGCAAACGAACTGTTCAATACTACATATATCATCACATATTAAAAAGACAATCATTACTCGAACTAGCAGAATAAGTAGAGTTAGTTTATGTAGGAATTATTTTTATATGTATTTATAGTCATATATTATTTATGCATGTTTAAACTTACAATAGGTTTTAGTATCTACACTCATAAATGTTTTGCCATAATTGTTACATATCATAACTAAAAGGTTTACTATACTGGGTAATCATTTAAGCATCCATTTTTACTACTGAATGATTTTCTAATTACTGAATGTCTCTTGGAGACAGGTTGTAATTTATATAGGAATAAAAAAAAATCCGTGGATAGTAGTCCATGGTTTTAACTTGATATTTTCAAATTGAGTAAAATGTGCTTAAAAAATCCGTGGATAGTAGTCCATGGTTTTAACTTGATATTTTCAAGTTGAGTAAAATGTGTTTAAAAATCCGTGGATAGGAGTCCATGGTTTTAACTTGATATTTTTAAATTGAGTAAAACGGCGAACAGCATGTTCTTGGTTTTACCCTCATTGAAACCTGTTTTATTCATAGATTTACTTACTTATTAAATTTTTATAACGCAAACATTTATTCTATGCTATATCATTGACATCAAATATTCAATTACAACATTTCTGGTTAAAAACAATTTTTTTTATGATAATACCTTTATGTGGTTAAACTAATTTTTTTTTCAAATATAAATAATTGATTGATGTATTTGAGTATGAAAATGTTGAATTTTATTTATTTTTTCTCTTAATAGACAGAAAAAAATCTAAAGTCATATGAAAAAAATTGTTAATAATAGTTATATTTCGATATCAAGAAGGATGAAATTGAATTCCTGTGTAAAATTCGTGTTAATATGCCTGCAATTTATGCATCTCAATACTCTTGAGTGGCAATGCTATAGTAGTATAATTAGACAATAATAATTCAAAATAACACAAATAGAAAATATTATCTCTTTTCAAAAATATGTATCAATTGATTTGTTAACAAATATTCACATTTTTGTTTAAAGATTTTTTACATAAATTTATTTGATCTGTTTAAAGATTTTTTTGCATAAATTTATTTGATCTGGTTTAAGATTATAAATGAGATTACGGTGTGTATGTTATACTAATATATATTTAGAGAGCATTTCTGATGAAGGTAAACAAACTTATGTCTCAATAATCGAATGAATATATGTATTTGAAAAACTAACCCTCTAAAAATTTGTTAAATTAAACTTTCTTATTTATAAAAAATACCTATAAGAAGATTAATCTCAATTCGCTTAATAAAAAACAGTTTCGAATCGCTTCAGTTTTGGATGAAAGTTTCTAAAGCTGGTCAATATTATCTCAGATATCTATATAAGTACTGGGTTGGAGATATTAGCTTTCAATTAGAAGCTTTAGATTCGAAATTCTTCGAAAAGCCTGATGTCAAGCAGTAGTGACTTCGGTTACGTGTTAATAGTATAAAAAAGACTACTAATAAACTTTAAACTAAATAATATATAATTTGTACTAATCAACTAAGGATAAGAAAGAAAATTAATAAAGATATTAAAGTTGATAAAAAACGAACGAAGTTAAAATACATCAAGAAGAGGACGTTTAAATTTTCTACATATTAAAATTATATAAATATGATATATAAAATTTAAAGGAATTTTAGTGGTTAGAGCTGAGTCCCAGGTTTGATACCCGCCTCGGCAGTCTGAAGTTAAGCAGCAGTGACATTGGTTTTCACTTGGAAATATATCAACTATATATAAACTATCTATAGATAGCAATAGGCATAAGAAAATTATCAGAGCGTACAGAAATTGTAATAAAATTTATCATATAGAGAAAAGACATTTGTTTGGGTTTCAATGTATAAAACCAATGTAGTTAAGTTGAGTAAAAAAAATCACAACATCTTATAGGACCCTTAAGTTCTGTTCGCTTTTCAAATAAGAAATATAAAAAATAAATAAAATTTATAATATAAATTTAAAAATTATGCCGTATTGTTATGGCCTTCTCAATAATTCGAATTGAATGCTGTGAGGTTAAAAGTAAAACTTATCGACGTTTAGGATTATTTGTTTGTTGTGCTGTGTTGATATTTGAATAACATTTTAAATAGGTCTTTGTTTCGTATATAAAATATCGCAGTACGTGACTTTATCCCCGTCATGGCACATTTCACAGAACATTTATTGTTTATACGTGTTTCGTTATCAGCGAACGTTATCTTTAGCATTTGCAATTGTATTTAATGGATGTGCCATACGACAGGAGGCGTATTATATTGGTTTCGGCCAGGGACGGTAATATCCCTGATGCAATTTAATAAATATTTTATAAATACACTCTACGGGATCTTTAAAAATATTCATTTTATCAATATGTATCTATTAATGTAATGTAATTATTTATTTGTATGTATGTAATATGACAATAATCATTAATTTTTAGACGGCTGTAAGCTTTAATTATTTAAAATAATTTTATCTGGTCATCAAACAAAGCAGCGACTTCAGTGATTTATAGAAATTTTTGTATTAAAATTTAAATATAAAATATACTCTTATTAGGTATTCTCAAAATCTACAGAAAAAATTATCCAACCCAAAAATGTATTTCTTTGTGATTTGATGCAGTTTTAGTTTAATCATAAATATTGTGTCATTTCCATAGTTCATTTGTAGTCTCACCCAAATGCTATCATAAAACAAATCTTTGATGCTTCTATTAATATGGACTGATCTAACTTCGTTATTATTTGTTCGGACGTATTTTCGTTTTATTATATTGGTTATGAAGGTGACAATCTTCATGGCATTGAGCTTTTACACGGAATGGTTGCTACCCTGGTAATTGTTTTGATGGAACTAATTATGCGCTTCTAAAAAATAAGTCCGCAAAACAACATGTATAATAAATAATTAATATATACATCTTCTTTCATTATAACTTTTTGTTAGTAACAAATTAGTGATTGCAATTAGAACTGCAACAAATACATAAACAATACCAACAAATCAGTATTTAATACAGTCCACACCTACAAGGGTTAAATTATAACCCAACAACATGAGTTAACAAAAGAGAGTTTAAATAAATTTCATAACTATGTGGTGGAATACATTTGTTCTTCTTATTAAGAGTAGTTTAACTTCGAAGATCCATATTTTCAGACAAAAGAATATAAGTATAAACGACAGTTATTTTTCTTCATAAAATATTTAGATAAAATGTTTGAATAATGAAATATTTTATGAAAATATGTTCAATTCAAATTATTTCTTTAGTGAAAATGAGATATCTATAATCATTTTCGATTTCAACAGAAAAACATTGCAATGTTTTCTGCAACAAATTTTCTAGAATGATGAATTTAATGGCGTAATTACTACAATAGATTTTTTTCATAATTTTTTTTGTACTCCAATGTGCATTTCCTTTATTTATTTCGCATAGTTCAGATCTCTATATTTCTTCATTTTCTTTCACAATTTATTATTAATTTAAATTCTTCCAAACTCTTCAAGTCACTTAAATACTCCATATTACAGTTTATTCAACAGAAAGCGATAAAAAGCATTTTTATGATAAAATATTTAATTATTCATAAGAGGAAATAAATAAAAATTTCATTTTACTGTAGTCTTTCCCAAGACTGCGTTCGGAAACTTTACTCGGTTTCATATAATAATGTCGAATCTTTAATTTTTCCAGTAAAGTGTAGAACTTCTTCACCAAATATTATTCGTTTATTTATAAGCAAGCCGAAATCAATAATAATAAAAATTATTTGAAGTTCTTGTCTAGCTTAAATTTTATCTACCTTCCATATATATAATTTAACACTTTTTTTTTTTTTAAATAAAAAGCTGTTCATATGGGGTAATGTACATATCTTTATGAAGATTGTTTACATCTTTAGAAGCTTTTCTTACAAATTTTAAAGACGCACATCAGCCCTACCGTTAAAACAAATCCTTCATGAACGCTTATTCTCAGCCCTTATTTTTAATTTCTGTAATATTTTTACAGGTTCACAGAAAGCAGAAAATTATTAACGATTATGGTAAAATATGAGAATATAAAAATAAAATTTAAATTGTTAATATATAATTAAACACCTTTTTTGATAAAAAGCTGCTCATATGGGGTAATGAACATTAAAATTTATAAGAAAAGCCTCTAGTATCTTTATGAAGATTGTGAAATTATAGTAGTCTAATCACTGAAGATACTAGAGGCTTTTTTATAAATTTTAAATATGTACATTACCCCTACCGTTAAAACAAATTTTGAGCCCTTATTTTTAATTTCTGTAATATTTTAAAAATTCACAAAAAGCAGAAAATTATTAACGAATATGGTAAAATGTAAGAATATAAAAATACAATTTAAAATTGTTACATTTCTCAAACATTTTGCAACCCAACTGTAAAAGTTTTGTACCTCACTAATTGAGAATCGCTGCCTTAATCCTAAAGCAAACCTCGCGCATGCGCCTTCAACAATGTGGTAGACGTCATTCACAAATGTCAAAAACCCAAACAAAAATAAAGCAATTTCTTGCTTCTGGTGCGTTAGTAATTGAATTAAAAGTAAATATAGAGAAAATATTTAATGGTTAGCCCTTGCTGAACCATTTCGAAACCGTTGAATCGATCCATTCAACGATGACATATATGTTATGTATGGTGATTTAAAACAGAGCTACTTATTGTGAGTGCACAGTGAATCATACATCCGACATTCAGTTAAAGCAATAATAAAGTGCGTTTTATTTGGTATCACAATTATAGAGAAAGAAAATAATTGTTGTTATAAGCAAGACTAGTTCATTTCTATGGAAAGCAGTTATTACAAACAATGCCTGCTAAGGAATGGAATTGCTCCATAAGAATTGTGAGTTTATAAGACTGATATCTCATTTAGCACATTATAGCGATTATTAAACGCATTTGATTTAATTTGATTATTTCAGATACTTTGATAGATAATGATTAATGATTTTTTATAAACATTGTTTGATGATTATGGTAAAAAACGACTTACTGTGCTTTAGTCTTGTTCCATATAAGTTAGTGTAAGTTGCAGCTATATTTAGTAAATTGTTAGATAACAGTTTCGTCATACTAAAATCAATTCAGAAAAATCGATAATCTATTAATATTAGTGATAGTCTTTATAAAGATTACTGATAAGTTTGTTAGTAAAATGATGTACTAACAAAGTACTGCAATTTTTCGTTTAATTCTGTCATTTCAGTGATCACGTCGAATTTCGACCAAAATCAGTAGCGGTCTTTTTCTCCAATAAGGTTAAATGTAGTGAAAAATTAAATAGTAACTAGTTGTGTATGGCATCGTGCCTTAAGGCAAATTGCTGGAACTTCCCGTACCGTAACGAGATGTTCGATAAATATTAAATGTTTTCATATAGATTATTATATATGCTATAACATTGTCTAATATTTATAAGAGTTATATAAACTGAATTACAAAGTTAAAATTATTTATTTAATGTATATAAGCGATCTTTAAAACTTTAGACATAATTAAAATTTAAATCTGAATTATTTACGATAAAAAAATTAAAGCAAAAATTTAAAATATTTTTTTTCCAAATGCAATTGTTTTTTTTTTCAAAATAAGAAAAAATTGGATGCTTAGTTCTCTCAAAAACTGCCATTTTTTGCACATTTAGCTCGGTATGACTAAAACGGGTGGACCTGCCTTTGCCAAATCTAATTACCACTTCTCCCCGTCATTACGAATTGAATGTTTTTTAGGTCATTCAAATCGAATACTTCGTTCTCTCAAAGACTCGATTTCTATTTTCTGCACTCTTTGCTCCCTATCTCCGAATCGGCTGGGCCTGCATTTGCGAAAAACTAATCAGCTCATTTCCCTATCAATAGGAATCGAATGTTTTTTGAACCATTCAAATCGGTTGATCAGTGCGCCCGAAAACGTGGACGAAAAAACGTGGACGAAAAAACGTGGACGAAAAAACGTGGACACAAAACACGCATACACACATAAACATTTTTTTCTGAAGTATGCTAAAACGTTCAGATCTGAGGTTTCGAAACCTCAAAAACGTGAAGATGTACAAACATTTTCATTTTCGATTTTTGGTCCATTACTATAACTTACTCTACGGGAAGTTAATAAGGAAAAATAATAATCTGTATATGTTTATGTATGTACATATATACTAGCTGGCCCGGCAAACATGGTTTAGCCATAAACCTATCGAAATGCAGAAGCATGTGGAGTATAAGTGAAAGGGGCAGATAATACAAATTAAAAAGATGATTTACCCACTGCAACGAATGCATCATATTAGTTATATGACTCATATTCCTTCCTGGGACATTATTTAATAGTCAATATAAGTGTCAGCTTAATCTTAAACTGATTTCACATAAATTGAATTGGCACATTTGGACATTCAAAGTTTTTATATATTTTTACATAATTAATTTTTGTATTACGAAGCAGAATCCGAAAATTCAATTCTGAATTATGTTGTGGCGAATTACACGGTTTGATAGTTCGTCTCTATAACATGTTTATAACGTAACGCGATTGCTTTGAAATTAAAAAAAAAATCAATTTTTTCCAAAGTCATGTTTTTTAAGTTTTAAAAGTTTATGGAAGTACCAGCAATTTGCCCTTAAGGGGCGACGCCATATATCACTATTTTAATATTTTCTATTATAACGGTAATTATAATATCTGTTGATTATAACATATTAATTTAGGTAAAAACGTACAAAATATTACAACTGCACTATGCTATATGTTATAACAGTGATATATTTTCTACTGGTCGCTCTAAACTTACTTGAATTATAACGTATAGTATGTTATAATATTACAACTATTATCCTATCTAATATACCTTGGTAAAATAATTTGACCTATTGTAATATGTCAACGGCCGGAGAAATTTTTTAAACCCATGGCGAAGAACCAAAACAATGAAATCGTCTTTTTAAGCATCTTTCCATAATCATTTTTTTAAAAAAATAACTAAAAATTTAATTTAAACAAAATTAAATATTAGTTTATATTTTACTGAAACTGGCATAGTACACGGGATACTACATAGCGAATATAGCAAATATTAATTAAAACTGTATAGTTTTGCCCCCAAAAATTCGATTTATACCCCATTTGGGGTAATTTGCCCCGGTTCTCCAACCGCTGTTATATGTGTTCCACGTCTGTTCTAATGTGTCGTTTCATTTTATTTTTCTCTATGTACTTCAATAACAAAGATACATTCTAATCCACGTGTCTTCATCTTTTGCTGGTTTCAAAACAAATATTTAATAGTTATTATTATTCTCAATAAATCGAAATAAAATTGAACCGTATCAAGTTGGACGACGGTCGTCGGACCAATGCGCCTCGTGAGCATCGTTAGAGATATGCAAATATTTAATATTGCCGCAACGTACTTGACTTATTTCACCTGCGTAAGTGCGTTTTAATAAATATGCAACTGTCACACGTTTGCGATAGTACCTGGTACATCTCAATTAAATTTACATGGATTTTGGTTACGAAATTTTTTAATGGGGAACTATCCTTTATTGCGAACCATGCGATGAAGGAAACTCCATGCTTTTATTAAGTTGTTCACTAAATGCTAATCCCTTAGATATTATAATTTGTATAAAATATAGTGTTAAAGGTGGCATTTGAAGACAAAGGAATTTTAAAGACCCTCTAAACTTACCCAAAATTAGTTCAACCTTGTTGTTGTAACCTCAAACAGTATAATATTTATAAGTTTTGTTAACGGTTGCATTTAAAAACAAAGAATATTAAACATACTCCAAATTATGTCCAAAAATACATGGTGCGCCATTTATATGTGGTCAATGGAATGGAAATGTTGAATAATTTGAACAATTTTCAATAAATTTTGATAAACCTTTTTTATTATCATATTATTACGAAAAAATGGTAAGGTTTAAAATTTGATAATAAAAAAAAGTTTATCAGAATTTATTGAAAATTATTTCAGTTATTCAACATTCCCATAGACCACATATAAATGACGTACACTGTAGTTCAAACTATGTTGTAACCTCAAATAGTATAATATGCAAGAAACATTTTGTTAACATTTTCATTTTAAAACAAAGGAGTATTAAGTATACTCCATACTTAGCTCAAATTAGTCTAAAATTAGCTCAAACTTTGATGTTTGAACTTATTATATAATAGTACTATATTTTATATATATATCTAATTCTACATGGATATTTATTATTGTAGTTATTATAGTGGAAGATTTTAATGATTTACATTTTAGCTTGAAAATCTAAATTAAAATGTCTTAAAAAAATAATAAAAAATAGCTCTTGCCGGCAATAAATTAAAATATATCAACCATTTGGTTATAAAACGTCGTCGTTCAGGAAAAGTCTTATAGAACTGCTTGTACTGATTTTTGCTCAAACAACAAAAACACTCTCAAAAAATTCGTTAATTATTATATATTAAAAAATACCATAGTGTCAGACATTTTGGAAAACATAAAAAATAATTTAGTTTATAATTTACTATTATTCAATAATTCGGCTATTCGGTTATTGTAAAATTCTAACCTGCCTAACACATAATCCAAATAAAAATAGAATTTTTAAAGAATATTATTGGGTCTTATTTATTTAATATTTAGTATGTAATAAATACATACTGTAATAGACACTACACATCATATCATCGATTTTAAAATTAATTGCATTTGTTATCAAAGATATGCAAATTATTAAGTTTTTAAGTGTAAATGAGTAGTTGAGGATTGACATAAAACTTCATTATATATTATATATTATTATTATTGGACTTTATTCTCATGGTCATATATTAAACATTTTACTTGTTGTGTAAATGAATACAGTAAAAAATAATTTCACAAATGCCTCAAGTTTTCAAAACTATGGAATTAAAGTTTTAAAATCGATCGATTTTGAGAGGCTCTTCTAAATATACTAAAGTGGGTTGGCAGCCTTCATCAAAAGTTGGTTACATTTAATCAGGATTGTAAAAGTAATGAAAAATTTTGAGTAAATAGATGAAAACCTAAATATAACAAGATAACGGATTACACATTTCACTCACATTCAGTTCAAAATTTAATTGTAAATTTTTCATATATTTCAAAAATAAAAAATCTCGAAGCAAGCCGTAATTACACTTTGCAAACATCTTTAATAAAATGATTATTTGTTTATTACGATTCCTATTACTAACAACTTTATTTTATTTAAATAAAAGTTTCAGAATTATTTGCTGAATTAAACGAACAAATGAAAATCCGTAGAACTTGAAAGAAAAAAATCTATATTATAAAAAGCTTTATTGCGTCCTAACTCAATATCAATAGACAATCTGCAGATTTTCGGAATTGACAAACCTTGACATTCAGTTCAAATCATTAAGATGACCTACGTAAAATGAATTATGTATGTAGCCCTCTATTGTCAACAGAATAATGGAATCTGATCAAATTTAAATAACTCATTTTATTTTATTTGAATGCTTTCATTATGATAATTTTTAGCAAAAAAGTAAATCAACAATCGTGTTTTCAGATAATCAATAAGTTCAGAGTGCTGAATCATCATTCTCAAACTGCGACTCACCGTAAAAAGTATTAATAATAAATAATATATTCAGTATATTTATTACACAAAAAATAATATATGTGAATATTAATTATTTCATAATAGTCCAACAAGTAATAAAAATACTTGTACTTATTTTATTGCAATGTTAGTTCATGAATGACAAGACATGTTATTTTATATTTAATAGCTTGTTTTTCGTCTTCAATATTTATGTATCAAAGTCACTTAGATACCACATATTTTCTTACAAGGGATTCCTCAGGTTTACCCTTCTGAGATTTTGATGAAACTTCGCATGGCGATAGAGTTGATAGTCAAACAGAACCCCATAAAATTTTATAGGCCTATCAGAAGTGGTTTATTTATAAAAATTAAAAATAACATAAATTTTTGGATTTCAAATTTATGGTCCAAAAATAATACGTTTTTTTTACCGCATATATGAAATACAACATTGTAAGCAGTATTGCTAGATGTTATAATGTGATAGAGCAAATAAGAGCACCGCACGCTGATCATAGGATTAACTAGCTGTAAGTGGAATTCTGTCTTAAGGCAATTAAGGCATCGTGCCTTAAGGCAAATTGCTGGAACTTCCCGTACCAAAAATTATTATTTTTTTAAAAACGTTTAACATTTTTGAGAAAAATTTACTTTGAAAAAATAAGATTTTTGGGAAACTATAGATTGGACAAAAAATTACTTTTTTTGAAATTTTTTTTTAAAAAAAAAAAAATAATAAAAAACTTTTTTTTTTGAAAAAAAAATTTTTTTTTCTTTATTTTGACATATTGTGAAAGATCTGAACTTTTTAACTTCCCGTAGGGTAAGTTATAGTAATCGCAAAAAAATCAAAAATGAAAATTTTTATATATCTTTACGTTTCAGAGGTTTCTGAACATTTTGGCATACCTTAGAAAAAAATGGATGTATGTGTGTGTGTGTGTGTGTGTGTGTGTGTGTGCGTGTATGCGTGTATGCGTGTATGTATGTGTGTGCGGATACAAATTTTCGTCGACGATTTCGGGAACACGGATCAACCGATTTGAATAATTCAAAAAACATTCGATTCGTATTGATAAGGAGACGTGCTGATTAGTTTTTGGCGAAGGCAGGTCTAGCCGTTCCAAAGATACGGGGCAAAAAGTGCCGAAAACGGTAACTCAGTTTTTAAGAGAACGAAGCGTCCGATTTGAATAATTCAAAAAACATTTTACTTGTATTGACAAGATGAAGAATCGATAAAATTTTCATGAAGGTAGGTCTAGCGGTTTCGGAGATATGGAGGAAAAAGTAAAAAAATGAGCCATTTGGCGGTCAAAAATGATCATTAGACATATGCACATCAAATTATCAGATATTTTATAAAGATTTTAACAATAAGTATAATTTTGGTTTACATTCCTATGGGTTCCGTACCAATGTTTACGCGTTAGACGTCGACGCGGCGCTTACGCGGTTTGATATTTCGTCTTTATGCAGTTAAAGCAGTACGATTGCTTTGAAAAGAAAGTTCAGATCTTCCACAATATATCAAAATAAAAAAAAAAATTTTTTTTCAAAAAAAAAAATTAAAATTTTTTTTTTTTTTTTTTTAATTTTTTTTTCAAAAAAAAGTAATTTTTTGTCCAATTTATAGTTTCTCAAAAAACTTATTTTTTCGAAGTGAAATTTTTTCAAAAATGTTAAAAAAATAATAATTTTTGGTACGGGAAGTTCCAGCAATTTGCCTTAAGGCACGATGCCTTAATTGCCTTAAGACAGAATTCCACTTACAGCTAGTTTTCAAAGCAATCGTACTGCTTTAACTGCATAGGGACAAAATATAAGCGCGTAAGCGCCGCGTCGCTATCTAACGCATAAGCATTGGTACGGAACCCATAGGAATGTTAACAAATGTATACTTATTGTTAAAATCTCTATAAAATATCTGATAATTTGATGTGCATATGTCTAATGATCATTTTTGACCGCCAAATGGCTCATTTTTTTACTTTTTCCTCCATATCTCCGAAACCGCTAGACCTACCTTCATGAAAATTTTGTCGATTCTTCATCTTGTCAATACAAGTGAAATGTTTTTTTGAATTATTCAAATCGGATGCTCCGTTCTCTTAAAAACTGAGTTACCGTTTTCGGCACTTTTTTCCCCGTATCTTCGGAACGGCTAGACCTGCCTTTGCCAAAAACTAATCAGCACGTCTCCTTATCAATACGAATCGAATGTTTTTTGAATTATTCAAATCGGTTGATCCGTGTTCCCGAAATCGTCGACGAAAATTTGTATCCGCACATACATACACACACGCACATACATACATACATACATACACACACACACACACCACACATACATCCATTTTTTCTAAGGTATGCCAAAATGTTCAGAAACCTCTGGAACGTAAAGATATATAAAAATTTTCATTTTCGATTTTTTTGCGATTACTATAACTTGCCCTACGGGAAGTTAATAAGATTGATGTTGAAAAATACATAAGAATATTTCACATTATATTTCATTTAGCTTTATTAGATCAAGCTATTTTGAACATATGGTTACATGCCATATTTTGGTTCTGTCAATATAAAAATTAATCACAATAACCGAAAATTGTCATAATTTCACCAAAAGCTCTAGACTGCACTTAAAAGCTCTCAACTTCCACCACGTGAGATGCTTTTTCTCAAACTTTTTCCAGGACAATTAAGGTCAATACTTGTTTCACGATAGTATCACCCCGTTTCGGCTTGACATTAAGTCTAGGAGATCCTGTATAGCGAGAGTGAGGTTCCAAAGCCGGACAAGTATTTTAGAAAATATGATAAATTCCAAAAAATTAAAAGAAATTATACAGGAATTTTGTATGTCAATTTTTTTCTTATATATATCTTAACGTAAAGAGTCATAGTGATGGTAACA
>NW_020539192.1:0-16055 GCF_003426905.1 Ctenocephalides felis
AAAATGAAATCTTATAGGCTGAGCTCTCCCACAGTTTGTTACAGCTATTGGATTTTAAATAGATATCCCAGGTTAGATATCCGCTTCGGGCAGCCTGATGTCAAGCAGTAATTACATTTTATTTACTTTAGCAAATATTTTCAAGTAAAAAAGCCTTTACCCGGCATTGCTGCGTCAATAAAAAATTACCAGAATTACAGAAATTATAATAATAAAATTTATATTATAGAGGCAGGGCAACTATACGATTACCATCTATAAAACCAACAAAATTAGATGAGTGAATTCATCGCGACAGCGTATAGGAGTCTTAAATTTCGATCGCTGTTCAAAAAATAAATAATTTTAGCTATATGTTAGTAAGATGAATTGCAGTTTCGCATCCAAAAAATGTGTAATACGAGTTCAAGAACAAGAAAAAAATCTCAGTTGAGTATGAAATGAAAGAGTTACGATGATTATCAATTTATTGCATGTCTATAAAACCTTATATCACTCGTTACGTTTCCTTCCGATCTTTTATCACCAATCCTCTCAATGTAATATTTATAATCCGCCGCGTACTTTATTAAAGTATCACCGTGCACTTAAAATTATTTTGCGCGAAATGATAATAATAATTTTATGTTATCGTAAACCATAAAGCGTAAGAAAGGTAATAACTCATTTTACACGACCGCCGAATTTAATTATATGCTAAGGGATCCCCTGTGTAAAAATAACAATATGCCGAACCGAGACAAAAATGATATCTTGTTATATATTTTACTTAATCATTTGCTTAAGTTAAGCAGCGCATAATTCATACGAAATTTTGATGTGAGAATAAATCATCATTTGATGAAAATTACAAAAATCGAGAATATTATAAAAGCATCATATTAATCTTGGGAATGTGTTTTAGTTGACGATTTTGGCACAATAGCCTAAGTGTGTAACGGACAATGACGGAACCGAGCACGTGATAGATCACGGTGAAATTCGGTTGTGTGTTGATGAAATATGGCTCGAATGCTCACGAAATATATGGGAAAAAGTGAGAAACTCTCGTCTAGAAAAAATGATTGATATGAAGCTTTTCCTCACATTATCTTAATAGCCAAGCTAGAATCGAGAACATATTAATTGAATCGCTACCCCACGGGTGATAATAGCACCCGCACGTACTCACGGATATAATACTACAAAATGTACATTATATATGACTATATACAGACAAAAAACACACACATTATATATATATATATATATATATATATATATAGCTGTTTGATAAAACTTTTATTTATTTATTTATATATTAGACGCCAATTATTTTATATATGTTTCAATTATATGTGCTTTTAATTATTACAATATTAAAATATATATTAAAGTATTGTCTTATATAAGGTTGTTCGGAAAGTCACTTCGTTTTTTTCACAAACATCATACTGAGCCGTATAATTATTATATGATTTGTAAACTTATATTTTAAAATTTGTGTGTGAAAAATTCTAATCAATTACACGCAGTAGTTTTTGAAGCGTGCCACTTTGAATACGATTAGAATGAAGCCGTTATTTCGACATAGTTTACTCATTCGCTATAAAAAAGGTAAAAATACAGTTCAAGTCAAGACAAAATTGTGATGTGAATTGAAATGATGTGTTCATAGTACAACGATGCCAAAACTGGTTTGCTAAATTTCGTTCTTGGTATTTTGATGTCCAAGATGCACCACGATCAAGAAGTACGGCTGATGCTGCTAAAGTCGCGATAAAGGCATTGGTTGATGCAAACCGCCGAAAACCAATAGGGAGAAGTCCCGTAACGCCGGACAGCACCTAAAGCCGGACACTCTATGTAACACGTATTATTTAAGCGAGTATAAATCTTTTCATTTCAAAATATGAGCGAAAGGGGCGCGAGCAGCACACAGGTGCAGGATAACGCGCCGAGACTCACCTGTCAGGCACACGGCCATGGAGGGAGCAACCCTTTGTTGTCTTAGGCGCAAAAATACGGGCGTCTCCTAAATATCAATGGAAGTATTTCTAGTGTATTTCTGCATTTATATTTAGTGGCATTCAGAAATGAAAGTAGTACTTGATTGTTATCCGTAAAATGGTAGAATATTATTAGATATTTTAAACAATTTTAGTAGGTACCACTAAATGAACAAACATGTCTGTCCCTTAGCACCGGACACTAAGTCGTCCCTTAGCGCCGAAAGTAAACATATCGATATTTCTTGTGAGAATTGATGTAATTTATTCTAATTATTTAATTTTGTTCTGTATGAGTGCTAACGGTCACTACATACCCCCATTTTTCGTATTTTCTAGTCAAAGAATGAAAATCTTATGATGAATGCTCCAGCTGTGATCATCGGTGTGGCCCAGCCAAAAGGGTGGATAATTAATGATTTTTTACAATATCTAAGAATATTCGTTAAACACAAATGTGCAGACATTTCACAGTGTGAAGATGGCTACATATGTGTTCAATGCTGGTTATTTTGAAATGTCCGATACTAGGTGCTACTTTGTAAAATCCTATTTTTTGTTACCAAAGTTTGATTGATAGTATTAATTATTGTTTAGCAAAGATTGCGTTTTTGTTAATTTAGTTTGATTTCTAACTTTGTTTTCTAACATAAGTCATAATTTAATAAACGTTTGGTAAAATATTTTTTGATTTATTTTTAAATAACCTTAGGTGTCCGCCACTTGGGGTCTTCCCCCTACATAAAATTTCATTGAACTTAAATTTATCAAATTTAATAGTTCATGACCTCAAATAGAAATATAACGACCACAAATTTATGATCACGGAAATATGCTAATACCAGAAATATGACAAACGAAGTTTGATCAGAACAGCCAATACATAAATTTATAAGTTTTTTTATTGTACAAAAATTACGTGCCAAAATGTATTTTTTTGGCTTTGCTTACTTGAGCATTTAGCTACCTACAACATTACTTCTATATAATCATATTCTGTACAATATTTGTTGTTAGTTTCATATATATGCTTCATTTAAATCTTATTCTTCTTATCGTATATACTGTCCCACTCATCTTTACACTTCTGTTTTCTTTACTATCTACGCTTTCATCATCATCATCATCATCATCATCTACTCATCTCTTCATATACCTTTTGTCTCGAATTGTCTATAAGTTATCTATTTCAAAAAATAAAATATTTTAGATACAACAGTGCATTTGTAATGCATAGCACAACAATGCTAAAACACCATAATATATCCAGACATGTGTTGTAACTATATTAAATGTTACGATGTTATTCTCTTGTGTTATTTGTGCATCAAGCAGCTCTATGAGATTCAATCAGGCGAACGTGTATTCTTGCAGCTGACACAAGGAGCGAATCATACCGCGCTCAGCGTCGATAAATAGTAAACTATTCAAAAGGATCACTACGTATATGTTCTTTGCTACAGCTTAAGGAATTGCATAGACTCATACTGATACATGTTTGCATAGCTAACTCGAATGTTAAGTAATCAACTCAATCAATAACAATTGTTACTTTGCAACTTTTTATATTGTCACGATAAAATTTTCAACGCTGTTTCGAAGATCCAGTAAAAAGTTAAATATTAGTTGGCATTGTTTTTTAAGGAAATTTGCTTTTACTTTGTATACCGTAATTAAACATTCGTAGAATGAAGATAATCAATAATCAATAAAAATGATTCAATGATCAATAATTAACAGGTGTTTAAAATATTTCTAAATAGATTATTATAAATACTATAAATATTTAAATATGGCTACGAGCATATTCTACAAACACAAAAAGTGAAATTTATTCTAAGAAATTTCATAAATTTCACTTTTTGCAGATTTGATATTTTTGAAAAAAAAACATTTTTTTTTTAATTTGGTGTCTTTTAAATTTTACAGAATTTTGATTTTTTTTAAGAAATAATATTTTTTTTTAATTTTTGAAAATTTTAGAAATATTGATTGTTTTTAAATATTGAATTTTTATTGAAAATATCGATTTTATTCAAAGTCTTGAAAATTTCAATTTTTTTTGATAAAACATGTCTTTACACTGCCGACACAAGCAAAATATTTTTCGAATCATTCTAATCGGATTCACCTCTTGCGCTCCGTATCTGCGAAACTAGCTAGACTAGTACCTCGAGAGGTCAGTACGAACCAAATGTTTTCTGGATCGCATTATTTCATGCAGTCCAAAAACGTCGAAGATATTTGTTTGAACCATACAACTGTACTTTAAAAGTTAAAAATCTTGGTACAGAACCCAATAAATGCAAACAAAACTTTTACTCATTAATAAATTCTCTTTCAAGTATCTGATAATTTGATGTGCATATATCCAATGATCATTAAACTAATGATCCATCGTGAGTAGCTTAATCTAATTTGATGACTCTTAAAATTAATTTGTGTGAATAATAAATTTATGACCACTGTGTACAAAGTAAAAGTTTTGTTTACTTTTTCATAGTTTATTCTTTCACCCAACATGTTTTGAAGATTTCGTTTTATTATTATACAACAATAAGAACTCAAAAGTTCTACTATGTAACGTTATAAATACTATAATAATATCTTAACTACGCAGTTCATTTTTATCAAACAACTCAATATATATATATATATATATATATATATATATATATATATATATATAGACTTCTATATAAGAAAAAGGTATTTCGTTGATATAAATTTAATATCAAAAACTACGTGGCGTCTCCACCGTATCACTAATAAATATGAAATAACAAAATTTATTTGAGATATATGATAACTGTAAATACTAAACTAATATTTATATTAATAGACGTGGTGACTATTATTTCAGGTAACTTATAAAAAGTATAACATTTATAGATTTTATGCATTATAAGAGCTAATAGTCATTTTTTGCAAAAATAACCAAGTGAAAAATAATTTGTGAGCAGTTCTTTATTTAAAATTTTCTGTCACATGAAACATTTCACTTGCAGAGCTACTTTAATTCGTATATTTGATCAAAGTATGACAACTATAAACGAACAGCAAACACGAGCTTTGCCGTTTTATCGATAGTTGTAAAGCCAATATGTTTATAGAGGTTTGCATGAGCCGAACGGATTATTCCCATCAGAAGAAACGATGACCCGAACCTTTAGTAGACCTTTACTTATTTACAGTATTAGTTTTGGCTTAATTTATCTCTACTTGATCTTAAGCAGCGTGCAAATAACAAGTATATATTAATAAATGTAGATATGAATAATTAAATTTTATACTAACATGTATCATTATACTGTTGAACTTAATAATTATTATTTTAAAGAAAAGAAAACTAAATAGCTCATAGGAATTCATATTTCTTACTAAATTTATAAGTTTAAATCTTATGAATATTAATTTAATACAAAAATATTAAAATCGTTTTTAATTTAAACAAGATTAAATTTTGTAAATATAACACCTATTATATACTACATACTATATATAATTTTTTTATATACATATGAACTACAAGCTGCCTATTATATAAAATTACTAAGTAATAGTTTTATTAGTTTTGGTAAATGGCTATTAGAAGACAACAAAACGGTTGTTTTTTCGTGATTATATTTTTGCATACTTGAAACTTCGCAGAAATGACTTTAAATACTATTTATATTTGAAAATATGTTTATGATGTATATTTTTATTAAACATTTATTGAAAAACCCATGTTATAAAATGCAATGTACATACTTTTATATACTGAAATATATAGTCTTTGAATTGAATTGAATTGTATATTTTTAATAATGCATTTCCATTTCATAAAAAGTTTATGTTTTCTCCCAAAAATCCGATTTGCTATTTTTATGATTTTTCAATAATCCGTTCACAAATACGTCAATCGAGTGCCATGCTCTCAATCATTGAATCTCTTTTCCGGTGAACCATTTCTAGTGTTTATAGCCACAGGCTACTAGTTACCGACTCCACACACGTGGAGGATTATGCCAACAAATAAGGGTAGTATAAAGAGAACTGCGCATGAAACTTAATCCCTCATTTTCAAGGAGCATTATATGTCCTGAAAGCGTGGATTTCAAAATGCATGCAAACCCATATCATGGCACGATTGCTGTCAGTATATGATTATTAGCGGTATTACAATAAGCTATGACGTTAGTTGGACATTATTGTGAGCGCATCAAACGTGAAATTTGCATTGTCTGTTCTCTCCACGGACGTTCAAAGACTTTGACAGAATACTGAAACAGTTTTGATATAACTTGTGGGTATTTTCAAGTATATGCGATCAATGAACTATCTAAAAGTAATTTAAATAATTTAATAAGTTATTCAAATTTATCAAGTTATTTTTATTCAACATTTGATGAATCACATGTTTTTGCACCATTGTATGTATTTAGAAATAATTTGTCAAAACTTGTTAAAAAAAGTGATTCTAGGCTTTAGACTTTAGTTAAACATGGAATGTTATAATTGAGTTTATTAACAAGTTATTTGATGTACATGATTATGCCTATCTGTGTTAAATACCAGAAATAATTTGTAAATATTTTATGTACCATATTTTATGTCAAAGCTGTGTTCAAGAAAGTCGAATAAATCGAAAGTCCAATATTTTGAAAAGTTATTGAAAATTATCGAATAAAATATTGTATCAATGCTTATAATTATTAAAACTATGAGTCAACCGTTTTTAACACTCATGTGGTTAGTCAATCTAATGTAAAGTCTTAAAGAATATTTCTGCCTAGCACTTAAATGATTTTAATAATTTTAAAATATATAACTATATATTTTTCATTAGTTGTATATTGATGAAATTATACAAAAGTTTTGTATTAATGTTGGTATTTAAATTGCACGGTTCTGTTTATTTGAGCGATAGCAGTCTTTATTTTTATATCTATTGATTTACACTCAGAAAAGAAATCGTATTACTTTGTACAATGCAATTTGTTAAAGCAATTTAAATAGTTAAATGCAACGTATTCTTCTTCGGATACGCTTTAAATGTTAAACCAAATTGAACAGACGAATACAGTTATACCCATACTGACACACATATATACACTGCAAACCATTTTCAAAATTAAATGCAAAATCTTACAAATAAAATATGATCTGAAAATTCCGAGTCAAAATTTTTTATATTTATTAACACTTAAATAAAATATATTATTAATTTTTAAAAGAATTTTAAGTAATAATAGCCACATTATTCAATAAATGCAAAATATAAATTTAAAAGGTATATTTTTTACAGAGATAAAACCGTACATAATCTTGATCTGGTATTTTGCTAGAAACATTCAGCAGCAGAGTTATAATAACATTTTTTTTTAATTTTTTTCTCGTGGAATTGTTTTTTTTTAACTTAATTTTTTTTTCTGTTTACTAATTTTTATTATTTAAACCTATGTTAATGTTGGCCATATTAACGCCACTCTCGTACAAGCTTTTATAAAGGTTAAAAGTAACTAGCTGTAAGTGGAATTTTGTCTTAAGGCAATTAAGGCATCGTGCCATGAGGCAAATTGCTGGAACTTCCCGTACCAAAAATTATTATTTGTTTAAAAACAATTAACATTTTTGAAAAAAAATTACTTAAAAAATAAGATGTTGAGAAACTATACATTGGACAAAAAATTACTTTTTAAAAAAAAAAAATTAAAAAAAAAAAATTCTTTATTTTGACATATTTTGGAAGATATGAACTTTTTTTCAAAGCAATCGTACTGCTTTAACTTCATAAAGACGAAATATCAAAGCGCGTAAGCGCCGCGTAGCCGTCTAACGCGTAAACATTCGTACGGAACCCACAGGAATGTAAACCAAATTTATACTTATTGTTAAAATCTCTATAAAATATCTGATAATTTGATATGCATATGTCTAATGATCATTTTTGACCGTCAAATGACATTTTTTTTTACTTTTTTCATTAGATCTCCGAAACCGCTCGACCTGCCTTTATGAAAATTGATCGGTTCTTCACCTTGTCAATACAAGTAAAATGTTTTTTGAATTATTAAAATCGAACGCTCCGTTCTCTTAAAAACTGAGTTACCGTTATCTTTGGAACGGCTAGACGTGCCTTCGCCAAAAACTAATCAGCACGTCTCCTTATCAATACGAATCAAATGTTTTTTGAATTATTCAAATCGGTTGATCGGTGTTCCCGAAATCGTCGACGAAAATTTGTATCCGCACATACATACACCACACACACACACACACACATACATCCATTTTTTCTAAGGTATGCCAAAATATCCAGAAACCTTTGAAACGTCGAGAATGCAAAAATTTTCATTTTCGATTTTTTTGCGATTACTATAACTTGCCCTACGGGAAGTTAAAAAAACTGTTGAATCTTACCTAAAATTAACAATACATTTTATGAAACAATTAAAATACCTATACTTAAATATAATATGAAGTTTCGTAAACTAAATGACTTACAGTCTAAAAAGCTAACAACGAGAACTAATATTTTTGTTTTGGATTTTCAAATATTGCCATTTATATTTTGATAGCAGCGTCGTAGGAATTAAGGCGATGGCTGGTTATACATCTTTTTCCATCTACTTTTAAATACATTCCAATACTTTCAAATATTGTTGTCAAAAATTTGTAACTTTACTTATTTATGAGATATCGGTGGTAGACCTTTTACTCGCGAAGATTCAAGCCTCTCTCTACGCTGTATAATTTTAAGTAATTTGAAATTTAAGCATGAGTTTTATTTTTCTGAAAACTTGCAATTTAATAGCATATGTCTATAGTATTAGCTTCCCGAACGAGAAGTTTATGTTTTTATAAAAAAAATCCGAATCGCAAATTGTATGTTTACTCGACGTTTCAAGCCATTGTAAATCGAATGAGACCAAATTTGGAAAAAGTATGTGTGTGTGTGTATATGAACAGATTTTTTGCAGTATATCAACGTTTTCTCAAAAACGTCTGAACCGATTTCAAAAGTTTAAAAGACATTCGATGTATCGCTATGAGGACTAGCATTTATCAATTTTGCGCGAAGAACAGCCAAGCCGTTTCTTTGAAAAATTTTTCGTCCACGTTTTAGCCCGCAGTTCTAAATCGATTTTGATAATTCAAAAAGCGTTGAAAAGATATTGGTTGGGAATCGAGCTGATGAATTTTTGGTACAGATCGGCCTAGCCGTTTTCTTGTAATAAAGCGCAGAAATTTTTTTTTCGACAATTTTTATTATTATTTTTTTGCGGTAGATAACATAGTCTTCTATATCATAATAAAATATTACGGGCCTACGACAACTAGGTTAGCTTAAAATATTTGTCAAGGTTTGAAAAAATTATTTTCGTTTTTTTAGCATTTGTCAAAATTAGACTTTTAATCGACGTTTGCTCAAAAAACCATTTGATGTATCTCAATGAGGATTATCGTTTGTCAGTTTTGTGCAACGATCTGCCAAACTGTTTTTTTATAATTTGAAAAAAGTGTTAAACTTTTCGTCCACATTTAAGCTCATACTAACGAATCGATTTTAAAAAATCAAAATCTGTTCGAAAGACATTAGTTGGGAATGATACTGATTAGTAAAAGTATGAAAATCTACCGAGTCTTTTTCTTGTAATTCGTTGTTGAAAAAAATATCATAATCCTATGCAACTTATTAGAATATTACGGCCTTACAACAAGTAGTTTAATTTTAAAAATTCATCAAAGTTTGAGAAAATAAGTAGTTTTTTTGACGTTTGTTAAAGTTAAAATTAGACGATTTATTTAGTATAACGATAGAGTACTTGGTCTTAATGAACATACTAGTCTACAAGTCCTACAGAAACTGGTTCAATTATAAAAATCATTGATTTTTGAAAATTTGCTTTTATATATATATATAATATATTTTCAGTCGATAGTTTATGAACCATAACGTAATTTTCCTAAATTCCAAATGTCGCATATGGCAAACTAAACAATATCCACATAATAGCCAACTTCAATAATAGACAATGTGATTTAATATTATTACCACTCCAGCTATGCGCAAAACTTCTCGACAATAGGCATCTCTATGGAACCTGCCTGTAAGTAACATCACAAAGAAGAAGTAGAAAATGGCGATATCGGCTGTATTATTTTTTTCTTTTAAACTGGCGCACGTCAAATCATCCGGAATCCGCCTTGGCCATGCGGAGGTCTTTATTACACATCAAACAATAGTAAATAGAATCAGCGGTAAGCCAGTCACGATCCGCCCTAGTGCCGGATTAAAGCATGCTCGATTACTCTGGTTACGGTAGAACAACGCCATTGTCGTGCCGAAGATGATACGGCCGACGCATCGTACGAATCGTACCTACTCTCGGGGCAAAGTTCCGTTACGGGCTAATAGCTAAAGCGGGAATATAACATCTGCTTTGTGTAACAGACCATTTCGTTACTTTTCATATAGTTTCCAATATTTTGTTCACGCCGCATAGGAATTTAGCTATTTAGTCGTTAAGCGAAAATACAACTATGGATAGTAAAAAGGCGACTATTCATCTTATATTTGCTGGGCATAGTGTTAAACTTCGAGCCGAAATATTAGGTAGTATATCCTAATACGCGACATAGTAAGAACTATATTACTTGTTTAAATGGTAGAATATTATTGGATCTTTTAGCCAATTTTAGTAGGTGCCAAGAAATGAACGAAAATGTCTGTCCCTTAGCACCGGACACTAAGTCGTCCCTTATTGCCGGACAGTAAACATATTGATATTTTTTGTGAGAATTTGCGTAATTTATTCCAATTATTTAATTTTTATTTTTTACCTCATATGCGAACATGTTTTACACATATAATACTGTCAGTATAAAACCTTAATCTCGCATTTCGTCATTTGCATCAGCAAAGTTGGAATAACTATTTCTTTATGTATCTCTTCTCAAATAGCTTATTTTAACTTGATGAACTTTTTATCTACTATTTTTTGTTGTCAATATTTTTGCCAGAATAAATGTTCAGTTGATCCTTCTAACCCCACACAATATATTAAATTTAGCTTGAAATCTCATAAAACAATTAAATAACCTATTCTTAAAAATTATATTAAGGTCTCGTAAAATAAGCAACACTACTAAAAAGACTATTTGTTTGGTTGTGAGCACTGTTGTTTAGTTTACGAGACCTTAATATATTGTCTAAGTATACGTTATTTATTTGTTTTGTAAGATGTATTGTTAATTTTATTTGCAAAATCTCAATTGTTTCTTAAATTTTACATTGGATAATTTATATTATATAAATTATCCATATCATTTGTAAGAATCAGCTTAAAACATTTTCTATTCGCAACGGTTGGAATGCATTTTTGCACGTATTTCTCTCTTGTGAGTTAAAGTAACTTTAGTACGTGCATTTATTCTTCTGTCACAAAAGCGTTCCAAGTTATTATTTAATTATGAGAAACGTAATATCATTTAAACGTGACTAGATTTATATAATTTTGAATTTAGAGACTTGTTTTATATTTAAATATTTTGGGTAAATGAATGAACAAGAATGTCGCCGTAAACGTCATTTATAATTAGTTAATTGTTGAAAATAATTAATTAAACGTTGTATGCGTGGAAACTGTATCTACTAATATATAATTCAAATATACAAATTGAGCGTTTTATACCTAAACATTTCCAAATTTAGCATTTTGTGATCTAAGTACTTAGTTTCTAATTTATAGTTCTCAAATATCGTGTTTCAATTATGTATATATATATATAATATATATATATATATGTGTGTGTATGTTAGGGTGGCCCTTAATATAGACATTGTCAAAGTTCTTTGCTTCCAAGGGCTCAAATGTTTCCAAAATAATAAAAAACAAATCTTTAGCAGATTTAGCTCTCAATATTAACATTTATATAGTCCGCAATTTAATTAAAAGTTTCGTATATTTATTAGTAACATATGTCATTAAGTCAATTACTGTGGCATCTGTGATAGCAGACTTTTAGCACTTGTAATTTGGATGGAAATTTATTACTTATAATTTGAGTATCAAAATTGCCTATTAAATAAATAATTTGCTGTAAAATTAATTTTTGTATCATGATAAATAAATATATTGTTAAACAACCCACATGGATTTAATTTAGGAGGTCAATATTTTTAAGTGTCTTAATATTTTAGCTTTAAAAATGCTATCACACATGGCGCCAAAATTTACTTAATGACATATGTGGATAACATACGAAACTTTTGAGGACTTTTTAAAAATTAATATGAAGAGCTAAAACTTTGAGATTTTTTTCTATTGATTTGGAAGCATTTAAGCCCCTGGGTGCAAAGAGCAATATATATACATTTATATATATTATTTATATATATACATTTATATATATATATAAAGTATTATTTTTATATTTTTTTATAGTGAATAATAAACATAGCAGAAATATGCTTCCTAGATAAAACGAGGCTAGTTTGTTCTAAACTAATATGTCTCGAATTAATTATACTGATTAAATTTCTACGAAATAATGATGAATAGTTGCGGAAACTATTTCAATATCAAATCAAAACAAAATAATTTCATAACTGTTATTCATTATTTCACAAATAATTTCATTACTGTTATTCATTATTTTACAAATAATTTTTTTCTAGAAAAAGCGACAAAAAACAATATTAATACTTCTGGCAATTCATTTATGTTTAGGAAAATTGACTTGTTTTTAAGTAATTCTTCATAAATCAATGCAAACTATAATAACTGCAAATAAAATATATAATGTCTCCTACAATATGAATTTTTATCATAAATCAACGTTAACTATAATTATTATTATAATACAAACAAAAGATAGTGTCTTCTGTAACACAACTAGCCCCAGATGTGTTTTTTTATATTAATCAAGGTAAATGTTTAAACAATTTAACAATTATAAAAAAACATTGCACATTATTAGAGATTAATAAATTTGAAACAAAATAGAGATATGAAATTTAAAATTAGTTGATAATAATAACGCAAACCGATATCTTGCGACAGATTAATTTTATATTACCTGTTAAATATAACACATATGCACAATTTTGTTTATTCCATCGGCCTGTGCGCCAATATTATGCAGGACGGTTAACATGTTCAATCAAGACAAAAAAATATTTTAATTTCTTTTAAGATCCTATTGAAAAACGCCTGTCACTACTTACGCCCTTAGCATATAGCCCCTAGCTTCCCTATCAATGCATAAGTTACAGTTTAACAAAACTATGCTAATGTATCAGTTCTTAAATATAAGTTAATTCTCTAAATATATGTTTGACCTAAATATTCGAATGTAAACCGAATTAAAAATGAACTGAAATTAATCTTATTTAAATATCCATCAATCTAATTGGTGTAATTATACAATGTTAGCTGGTCAAACATATCAGTAACTCCAAAACGGCCATGTACGGCTCAATTTTCTTCTCGTGCTAACTTTCAATAAACACGCACAAAGTTCGTGTTTTGGTAGGATAAACTTACATATATTAATTAGCTGTTGGCTGTGATGTAAATATTTACCGAAGGCTGAGCACTTAACCAGTATCAATTATGAGATTTCGCGTAAAACACGACCGACCGAATTTAAACGTCGGCTGATAGTTAGAAACCGCTCAAGTTTGGGAGAAACACGAGCAGCCGCTCCGGAAATATACCGAAGAGATTCAAACAACGCTGTTTAATTATTAACTCGGCTTGTATGTAACGCATGGCAGAAATAACATTTTAGAGACTGCCAGATGTGTGCAGTTCAAAGTCTGGAGTCTATTAGACATGAGCTGGGAACAAGTGCTAGTTCGCTAATTTTATGCTTGGAATGATGAGCTAGATTCTGTTTCAGCTCTGGAGGTACTCGTGTGTACACTTAATGAATGCATTCCTGAAGTGTTCCAACGGAATCTTATGGTTTTTGATTTGTTGGCCCTAATTCGTCTGTCTGTCTGTCACTCTGTTACAATCTCTACTTTAGTCATTGTGGTAAAACCTTGACACGCAAAGCAATATTGGTAATACGACAAAAAATCAAATGTGTATTCATTTTTTTGTTTTTATTGTCTATTTATATATTGAAAGCCAGGCTAGGTTGAGCTACAGTTAAACTATACAAACTATGTCATTCTACTGGTATTGTTTCCATACTATTCTAACCAAGATCATGGTTTTTATTTGTTTTCGTACAGTTTCTATCTATTAATATTAGTTTAAATAGTATTTTTAAAAAACTATGATAAACTTAATACGATTTGTCGCCATCCTGGCAAAACAAGATCCGGATAAAATTGTGACTAATATTCGTGCAAAGTTTTAGACACTATTTTATCTAGTATACTTGACACCTGATGGAAATAAGTGCTCGTTTCATATTTAATGCTGGGTATGATCTTGTGAGAGCACTGGATTATGTAGACAAATATTGACTTTAAATTTATATTTTATGATGTAATCCATTTGTCTATTAGGTACAGCTACCATCATACATGCTTCTAAAAGATTTGTATTGAGCATTTAAAATCAAATTTGCGTGCGTATTACAAGCATACACATTTACTTGATTAAATGTTTCGTTCTAAATTGTTGTTCAATTTTAATATGTAATTTTGTATCTATCCGAATTCCAATGTAAATTTTTGTTTATTTTAAATATTAAATCTTTTATTACACATTTTAATAAACTTGAAGCAATAAAGTCCAGCAGGTCAATAAGACAATTATACTATTCGCATGATTATACATAATATAAATACAGAGAAACTGAAAAAAATATACAAAATTGCTAATAAAATAATAAGCTAAATATATATAATAATCAATGACAATAATGTTTAAAATATACTACGAACAATATATATATATATATATATATATTTATATATATATTATATATATATATATATTTATATATATATAATATATATATATATATTTATGCAAGAAAAGCATAAAAACATGGTAAAATTGCAAAAAATATAACATTTCGATATTAATACTAATAGCTCATGTTTTCATAAGATTTATATATAACAAAAATCACTACGTTAAAATTTTCAATGTAAAATTTTGTGAAACGTGAACGAAGATTCAAAGAGCTTTTTGACCGGTTTAGTAATACGCACACACAGAGCCTATTTATATAAACGTAATATACTAAACCAACATCAGCTCAGGAGAACTGAATTTTTTTATAAAGCATTTAATTAGTTTGCTAGATAATATTAGTCTACACCATTCCTAATATTTACTTTTATTAATCAATTTCGCCGTGCAGCTTGAAAAGTTATTAAAGCGAACAAATAGGTTTTATTATAGAACCTGAGATTCAATCTCATTTAAATCATGCGATGCATTAACGAAAGCAGTAAAAAATGTGCCAAAATTTTGCTTAAATACTAATCAACTAATTTGTTGTCTAATAAATAATTTATGTTGACTATATTAATACAATTGTAGTTATGATCAGAAGGGCAAGTGTCGTGAAACTACAGCAAAAATTTTGTCGCACATTCTTCAACAATAATTGTATTAAAAAACTACACAAAAGAGTTTTACCATAATAAAGATAAGTTGTTCATGAAATAAACAGTTCTCCAAAGACTGGAAGAATAAGAAAAGGAGTTTGCGCATAGTACACGCGCGATTTAAATACAACTTATTTGCTATTGTACGAAATAACAAATAAAACTTTGTACATTTATCACATAAAATTTAAAATATCTTTCATTGGAAATATGGTAACACTAGTATTATATATATTTATTAATGCCAGCCACTGTACCAGTTAATCCAAACGTGAGGCGCACGCTTCACGCAGAAAAATTTTTAAATTCAGGGGTCAAATTAAAAATTACACGACTTTAACGCATTCGCTTCGGGTGATTTGAATATGATGGTGGATATTTTCGTATTTTAGATATTTAAAGATAAATAGTCCTATAAAAGAAACAATTTATAATAAAATAAATCTATATGATTTTTGGATTTTAATACAACAACCCCTACATTACAAGTTTCTCTTGGT
>NW_020539193.1:0-45690 GCF_003426905.1 Ctenocephalides felis
TTTTAACATATCAATATTTAGGTATTCAACGTGAGTGAAGCGACAATAGATTTTGTGAAATAAGTAATAAGTCCGAAATTGATTCAAATCTTGCCTTTTTAAAGGCACCGGGTTAATACTTACAAGATAATATACACCTTGTTCAGTGTTCTAAATTTTAAAGGTGAACGTGCCTTTTTCTGACTCCTCTTTCCAAACACTGGGTCGGTGTTGGTAATGGTTAGAGGATAAGCGCATTTTAGAAAGTGATTTTTCTAAATTTATTTTTTTTTAAGTACTTTTGATTTATTTTCTTAAAATCAGTGCCGAGTATATTGAAAAACCCAAGGATATTCCCAGGCAGAAGCCTGGGAAGAAAATCAAAATGAGCATGGAGGTGCAGACCAGCGGTGCCCTCAAAAACAAATTCAATGCACTATCGGACCGATCGGACATGGATACAGACAGGGAGTTGAACGAATACAGAAAAGTGTCACGGAAAAAGAGAGCTAAGAAGAAGGAACCAGAGGGAAATGTTGGACAGCAGCCATCCGAGTCTGGCAATCGAGAATCACCGAAAAAGTTAAGTAAAACACCTGAGAAAATTCCACCCATCATCATCAAGGCAAACTTAGAATTGAAAACAATAAAGTACATCCGAGACACAACTAAGATCCAATTTAGATATCAGTTTTTCAACACGCAATTACACAAAATTTTTACAGACACAATTCAGGAACACGAGCAAGTTAAAAAAGTATTGAGAGAATGCCATTACCAATTCTACACATACTCGATGAGAAAAGATTTGCCGAAGAAAATAACAATGACTGGACTTCATCCTTCGATACCCAAAGCTGAAGTTTGCGAAGACCTTCTATTGAAAGGAGTTAAAGTCAGACAAGTGATACAGATCAAACGAAAGTTATCGGATGGCAGCCAACATAAGCTGCCCATATACCTTGTCTCTCTGGAGAAAGATCAAGACATGTCGGAGCTGAAGCAAATTAGTAACATTGGACGGCACATCTTCTCTTGGGAGACATACAGGTCACAAAATAGGGCTCTACAGTGTCACAACTGTTTGAATTTTGGACACACACCGTACACCTACGATATGAAGTACAGGTGTATAAAGTGTCTCGAGATGCACGCGCCAGGTGCGTGCAAGAAACTACTAACCGAGGCACCGATGTGTGTCAATTGTAAGAAAGAACACCCGGCGAACTATTCTCAGTGCACCGCACTCCTCAATTTTATAGAGAAGAAGGAAAACGATACTCTCAAGAGAAGA
Source organism: Ctenocephalides felis (assembly GCF_003426905.1). NCBI lineage: Eukaryota > Metazoa > Arthropoda > Insecta > Siphonaptera > Pulicidae > Ctenocephalides > Ctenocephalides felis. The sequence goes on from NW_020539193.1 coordinate 1,274, forward strand.
AAAGTATATGTGCCAGCTCCAACACCAATGCCACTGACAAGAAGTTTCTCATCAGCTCTTAATCCGACAAACACCGGCCCTAACTTCAAATCTGATTATCTTCAACTCCCTATCCCACGGACATCATACCGACCTCCGCTCCAGTCCACACTATCACCGGCCCGGCCTTCACCATCACCAAGACCAGCACCGATCCGGCCAACACCATCAACGGTCGAGTTTACAACCAACCAGCCAGATCCAGACCTCAACACTCCGGAAGGACTCTTTGCTGCTATGGGCGAGATCAGAAACTATTTGCGGATCCCCAGGTAAAGCAAATTTTTAGTGAGCTATACAAACTGACAAAAACACTAAACACAAACATGACTTATAACGACAAATACACAACAATTTTAAACTTTCTCACATCATCACCATAAACCAATCACAAGACTTACAAATAATGCATTTCAATTCAAATGGACTTAAAAACAACGTAGACGAACTGAGACAGACGATAACAAAATACGATCTGGACATAGTACTGATTAACGAGACACACCTAAAACCTACGGATAGACTCTATATCAACAATTACAAAGTTTACAGAAACGACAGACAGACGGACGCACGCAGATGGGGCGGCACTGCGATTTTGATTAAGTCTAACATCAGACACGAGCAAGTGCCAAACCTGACAGCGGGCGGTTCCGAAATAACAGCTATTAATGTATACAAGAGAGGTCAAAAAGTATCTATAATATCGATTTACATCCCGGCAAGCAGACTAGAACATACGGACTTACAAAGACTACTGGACTCGAACAGATTTGTACTTATGGCAGGAGACTTTAACGCACAACACACATCTTGGAACTGTAACTTCAACAACGCAAACGGAAACAGACTTTACGAATACCTGACCGAACACAACACCACAGACGCACAACTACACTATCCTGACACGCCGACCAGATACGCCACCGTACAGACACACCATCACAGCACCATCGATTTGGCATTGACAAAAAATCTACACGTAACATCCGAACCCATAACAAGAACACTTTTTAACTCCGACCATAATCCTGTGTTTATGACCATTTCAGACAGACTAGACGTCGACCAGACTCCCAAACGCAAATTTTAGATTACTCCAGAGCCAACTGGCCATTTTTCAGAGACATCATCACAGACAATACACGACACACAATGCCAATCGATACCAACACTGACATTGAGGAGGCTGTAACACACCTAACACTGACAATCACAGACGCTGTACAACAGACCATACCGACACTAGACTCAAGAACAACACCAGCCAACAACTTGCCAAAACACATTTTATTGAAAATACAACTTAAAAATCATACAAAGAAGCTGTGGCAACGTACCGGTGACAGACTACTCAAGGAACATGTTAACAGACTGACAAAAATTATATCCAATGATATACGTGACCACCGAAATAACACTTGGACCAAAAGACTCGAGAACATAAATACTGACCCACACAAAATTTGGCAGACAGCAAAAAGACTGACGCAGAAACCAGCATCCATACCTCCACTCAAATTAACTGACAGCAATTACGCAACGACACCAGCAGACAAGGCGGAAATATTGGCAAAAAACTTTGAGAACATACATAAACAAAATGCCAATATGTCAAACGCAGACCTGAAACAAAACGTACACGAGACAATTCAAAACTTTACTGACCTCCACAGGGACAAAGACTTACGAATAGACCCTGCCACAGTTTCCGAAATAAAGACAATAGTTAAAAAATTACCGAACAGAAAAGCACCAGGACCGGACGGACTTCAAAACATAATACTTAAACAACTGCTGACGAACGCCTACATTTTACTTACCCGGATAATAAATAGAATAATGACAAAAGGCTGCTTTCCCGCTTCTTGGAAAACCTCCACCATATTTCCAATAGTGAAGCCAAGGAAACAGCCAGACATACCACAGAACTACAGACCGATCAGCCTCCTCAACACAATGAGTAAGGTAGCCGAAAAGGTACTACTCGAAAGACTTAACAAACACATAAGACACAACAAAATTATACCTGACACACAATACGGATTCAAAGAACGACACTCCACACTACACCCACTGACAAAACTCATAGAGAATACAGTTCTCAATTTCAACAGACGAAACCATACCGGACTGGTGTTACTCGACTTTGAGAAGGCGTTTGACACCATCTGGATGGACGGACTTATACATAAACTTATCCAACTAAACTTTCCACCGTACATAACGAGAACTTTACACTCATACCTCTCAGACCGCAACTTCACTGTACAAGTAGACAACGGACTTTCGACGGATAAACAGGTGACGGCGGGAGTACCGCAGGGCTCAATCCTGAGACCGTCACTGTTTAACGTCTTCATTCACGACATACCCACTGACGCCGACACAACGTTACTGACATTTGCTGACGACACTGCCATATACAAATCATCACGTTCACCTACACTACTGACTACAAAGATACAAACACACATAGACAAACTAACTGAATATACTGACAAATGGCAAATTAAAATTAATCCGCAAAAGACGGAGGCTATTCTTTTCACAAAGAGCCGAAATGCCACGACTAGACTGACTGACTTGGACAAAATTAAAGTATTGGATTGTGAAGTTGAATGGTCCAAGGATGTCAAATATCTTGGTGTGACCCTGGACCATAGACTCAGCTTCACAAAACATGTTAATACAAAAATTGGACAGGCTTACGGGATGTTGAATCTACTGAGACCTCTCTTGAACCACAACAGCCCGCTGAGCGTGAAGAACAAGCGAACACTTTACTTGACACTAATAAGACCGATACTGACATACGCCGCTCCGGCATGGAACGCGACGACTAAGACTAACTTACGAAAACTACAGACATTACAAAATAAGACACTACGACTCGTACTCAACAAAATAAGGGACCCACTGACTAGACATTACTACTCTTCAAAATACATACACAAACAGACTGACTTACCGACCATACTAGACTTTATAAAAAAGCTCACTGAAAATTTTTACCTAAAATGTGGGGATCATCCTAATATTAACATCGCGGGCCTCGGCCAATACACAAGAGACGATATTTGGTATGGCAATCACGCCATGCCAAAATATATACTGATCGACCCATAGCGGCAATTGATACTTGGATGAGAATAAATCTTTTATTTTGTTTTTCTTTTTATTTGTATAATTAACTATTATTATAAATATTGCTTTGTGGTTTTTTTTTTGGGAGAAAAAGTTTCTTTCCTCTTTTTTGCCACACGATCTGTCTCACTGTGTTCACAATATTCACTGTATATATTTTAGATCAATTATGTAATATAAAATACCAATGGGTAGAAAAAATATGTGATAACTAACAATGCAAATGTATGATCAACTATTGTAATAAATACTTTTTGTCTGTCTGTCTGTCTGGTATTCAACGTTACTGTCTGTTTTTGTTTCATTATTATTTTTAAAGTTTTTTGTATACCCATTAGGGTGTAATTAGATATTTATTAAAATTATGAAATTTATCAAGTTAATAAATAAATAAAAAATTTATAAGCTCAATAAAAAAACTATATTTTGTTTTTAATTATATTTATATATTATTTATTTAAGAAATTAAAAAATTTTAAAAATTAAAATATTTTTTAAATTTAATATTTAAACATTTGACAACATAAAGTCAAAAAAACTTTATTCATGTAATAAAGAAACTTTATTAGTGCAGTAAACGGAGCGTTTTAGGACTGAATTTTTTTACTGTGCTCCGAATTTCATGAAATTTTGGAATTAGGTTTATCTTACCCTCAAACTCAAAAGTGAAAACAATTCGGGTTGCGCCATCACCCCCCGGGGGGATGACCCTCCTTCTCAATTGTGTAATTACATTTTTTTAAAATAACGTCGGAAATCGATAGAAGAGCTAATTATAATAAAAAAATGTATCTTATAGTTTTTCAAAAAAACTAATACTTTTCAAGTTACTGGCCACTAAAGATTCTTATATTTTTGGCGTTTTTCTTCGTCTTTTTGCAAATATCTCCTAAATTATACCATTTAACGAAATTCATGTAATGAACAAAATAATGTCAATAAAAATCTTAATAAATTGGTATTACATAAAGTGTTCTAGGAAAAATATTAAGCAAGATTTGAAAGAGCAAAGTCGTTTTTTATTTCGTTGAAGATTTAATTGTTGTATTTAAAGCCATCTAGTTCGAGGTTATACATTTTGTGCATTTCGGTGAAATTGGGTTTTGTAGTGCTCAACATAAGCTTTAAAATGAGTGATGTTATAAGTTTTTTGCGTGTAAAATGAGTGAGCTATCATGCAAATAAGAAGGCATATACAAGGTTTTTTTCTTTGAAATCATATGGTTTAATGAGCGCCATTTCCACCAGAATGAAAGTAATTCACATTCCATCTAGAATTCACTTCATTATAGACATCTTGATGGATTCTAGTAGATTCACTACTTTAGTACAAACTATTTTCAGAAAACTCACGATTTTATAAAAACTTTTTTTTCCAATTTGCGCGGTCGCGCAGTCTTTAAACATTCATAACTCTGTCAATTTTTATGTGAAAGAAAAATAATAAAAAACAATAATAAGCCAGAAAGATTCCTTTGATTTTTATCTATAAGCTTTTATACGTATCTTTTATTATTTTTGAGATATAATGAAAATAATTTCGATTTTTAAAAAAATTGAAAAAAAAAAGTTTTTATAAAATCGTGAGTTTTCTGAAAATAGTTTGTACTAAAGTAGTAAATCTACTAGAATCCATCAAGATGTCTATAATGAAGTGAGTTCTAGATGGAATGTAACAAACCTGAATGCTCTTTCAGACCGATTGTCTCCTACATTGGCTCTCCTTTTTACAATATTTCGAAACTCATTTCTGATGTCCTAAAAAATGTTACAATCAATTCTCCCTATTTTGTCAAGAATTCGTACCAATTTGTGAATTTATTTAATAACCGCAACATCCCTGAAAATCACTTATTTCTAAGCTTAGATGTGGTCAACCTTTTTACATGTGTCCCACATGAATTAATCCTAAACTCAATCGATAAACGTTGGCACACAATTTGTAACTTTACTGACTTTCCGAAAACAGTCTTCACTCATATTATCAACACTATTTTAAATTACTCCTATTTCCATTGCCAAAACAACTTTTATTCTCAAATTAAAGGCGCAGCTATGGGATGTCCCTTATCTCCCGGAATTATCGACTTAGTTTTACAAACACTAGAAATTTCCGTTTTCTCAACTTTAAAATTTCAAATTAACTTTTATATTAGATATGTAGATGACACTTTTTAAATTGCACTATTTTAAATAACTATTAGTTATCAAATCACTATTAGTGATCAAAACTATTTAATAAACACTATTTTAAATTACTCCTATTTCCATTGCCAAAACAACTTTTATTCTCAAATTAAAGGCGCAGCTATGGGATGTCCCTTATCTCCCGGAATTATCGACTTAGTTTTACAAACACTAGAAATTTCCGTTTTCTCAACTTTAAAATTTCAAATTAACTTTTATATTAGATATGTAGATGACACTTTTTAAATTACACTATTTTAAATAACTATTAGTTATCAAATCACTATTAGTGATCAAAACTATTTAATAAACACTATTTTAAATTACTCCTATTTCCATTGCCAAAACAACTTTTATTCTCAAATTAAAGGCGCAGCTATGGGATGTCCCTTATCTCCCGGAATTATCGACTTAGTTTTACAAACACTAGAAATTTCCGTTTTCTCAACTTTAAAATTTCAAATTAACTTTTATATTAGATATGTAGATGACACTTTTTTATCATCAACAAAAATCATATAAACACAGTACTAGATCTTTTCAATAACTTTAACAATAATATAACTTTCACACATGAACTACAAAATAATAACAGGCTTAATTTCTTGGATGTATCCGTTTACAACACTAATAACTTTATTCGAACAAATTGGTATAGAAAAACTACATGGTCGGGTAGATACTTACACTATTCCTCATACTGTCCCAGAAACTATAAGATAAACACTATTATTTCCCTTACAGACCATGCTATTTTGTTGTCTCACCAAACTTTCCATCCACAAAATTTATCCCTAGTAAAAATAACTCTAATTGAAAATGGTTACCCAAAAAATCTCATTCATTCAGTTATTCAAAAAAGACGAACTTTTTTAAAAACACAAATTAATTCTCCCAATACCACTACCAACATCAAAAACGCCAATTTTATTTACTGCAGCATTCCTTACGTTGAAGATTTATATTATTATTTTGCCAAAATTTTGTTAGAAGAAAACATTTTAGTATCAGGCTCATCCTTACACTCCTTCAACCAGTTCTTTACGAACATTAAATCCCCTACCCCATCCAATTTCAATACTAATGTAGTATATTCTGTTTCTTGTAATGACTGTGCTTTTCAATATATTGGACAAACTTCGCAATATGTACACAAAAGAATGAGATAACATGAACTAAGTGTGGTCCACCACAAACAAAAAAATTTCAAAAGTACCCTAGTACAACACTCTATTGAAAACGCCCATTCATTTAATTTCACTCCTAAGATCTTATATCATGAAAGTTGCATCTTTAGGAGATTATTCGCGGAGAGTTGTCTTATTCTTATAAATGTTTCTAACAGTGTCAACATTAGATCAGATCACAACCTATTATATGATTCATATTTAAATTTTTTACACTTTTTGACAAACAATTAATATCGACTTTCTTCTAAGATCAACAATTTAAGTATTCACACCCTAACATATAAAAACACACACATACAATCTCACAGCTCTCGTTCAAGTGTTTACACGTGTTACAAAGGACACACCAGTTTCAATTAGTTAATTTTCAAAAACCAATCGCACAACATCTAAAAAACAATATTATTTGTGTTTCAAATAATAATTTTTAAAAAAGACAAATCTTTTAGTAATTTTGTTTTACAAAATCTAATTATTCGGCGGAAAATTAACTCACAAATTCATTTTTGTTAAAAAGCTTGTTTAGTGAAAAAGTGCTAACATATATTCAAACATACAGGTAATTAATTCAACTTTGTCATTAACCTTTTCTTAAAAAATTTTCCATAACTTTCAAAAAAATTTTCTATTATGTTTAATATCCGGTTCTGATAATCCACTCATTTATTTTTATCATTTTTATCATTTTCATTTTGATCATATTAACATATTTCTGTACATTATTATATTTTTTTTTTGCAATTAATTTATTATTTAAGAAAAATCTATTTTCTTTTCCTAAACATATTGTTTGCTAAAATCTCATCAAGATCATGTTTATTGACAGATGTCCTGAAGATGGAACGTACCTAGTTCCAAAACGTCGACAGTAAAACAAATAATTAAATAAAGAAATTGTTTATTAAAAACTTTTCTTGTTTTTTATTTTGTATTATTTTTGGATTCTTGTTCGAAACTCTACAAAATATATATATATATATATATCTATATATATATATAAATCTCGTGTCACGATGTTGGTTCGCGATGGACGCTCAAACTACTGGACCGATTTTAAATTTTAATGGCTCATCGTGTGCATATATATCCAACTAGGGCTTACAATACCGGGATTCCGTAATCCCGAATACCGAGATCCCGGACGATTTTTGTCCGGTATTCAATACCGGTATTGATGTAAATAATACCGGTATTACGGTATTACCAGTATTCTATCAAAAATTCAACTTACGCAAAACACATATCAAGTTTTAGTTTCCAAACTATGTATTGTGTATTGCCGACTCAGCTTGACTCAGCTGAGGCAAGATAAAGCGATTGTATATATTGTTGTGCCCCATCCAGCGACGGAGCCAACAAAATGTAGGTTCTTTCTGCTGCTAAGTATCAAGCTGGTACCAGAATGTGAAATGGAATCAGTAAAACAGATGAAGACTTTTGATGTTCACGTTTATTTCATGATTCTTGTGCACTTTTCATATAATTTGAACATTGAACTTAAATATAACTCCATTGATTACTTTATATTACTCAAAATGACTGAATTTTATTATAACTGGATTACAACTGAACTATATTGATCTTAACCCATACTGATCTTGACCCATACTCATACTGACTCAAACTGACTGTTTATTGCATCATCCAGAACCTTAAATACTCCTTATCGGTATGACGCATTCCTTTTCTTCATATGACGCTAGACGTAGGGCAACCCACAAAAACCCGAAGATTTCCGAGGACTCCCGATGCTTTTCGAAGCGATCGAGTACGATGTGGATTTCGGCCTCTTTCCACTGCCGGCGTCTTGAAGATAACATCTCAGAATAAAAACACATAAAATCTTCGTTTTACAAAGTAACTGATATTATTAAATAAAATTCAACGTTCTTGTTATATAGTTGTTGGTGTTTCTTTTATATACTTTTAAACTTCCTCAGTGATAATAATATTTAATAATTATACGCGTTTTCACGCTGTATGGCACAACAATATGTTGTGCTTCGTATATTTCACTGCTTTAACAATGATATACTCAGCTTGTTTTTGCCTTGCAGCGGAGATTTAATAAAGGAAAACATTTCAAGTCCTTATCGACTAATGGACAAACTTTTATTAACTTTAAGTACAGTAATCTCATGAATGAAAATTATAAATTATATTATAGAGTTTAATTTAGTATCGCCTGTATGCTGCAGTCCAAGAAAGCGACTGAAACTCGCATGTGCATCATAGGGTAATCGCCTTCGGATATCTTCGGGTATCTCCGATACCCTTCGCCTGTCCTAGCTGGTGGTGTGTATACTAATAGAGTATTCGATATAGGAATATAGTGTTGTGCAGCGGGCACAACAAATATATTATATACAATCTAATGAATGGAACCCATTTATACAAAGTATTAGTCGTCCACGTACATTGTCCTCATATCTAATTCGTTATCAATGATATTTTAAACAAAATATACAGTCGACACGTTATAATACTCTATATTGTATATCTTCCTTTCAATCATTCGTATTATCGTATTCATTATTTTTTATAACTTATAAACTTTTTTCGTCATTATCCTTGAAATTATTTTATTTTAATTTCTGGGCTTCTATTTTGTTTGCTCGTCAGTAAAGTTCTATTTTTTATCATCAATTGTAAGAGTTTTTTTTATTCTTGAAGTTATTTTTTTAAATCTTGGTTTCTATTTTGTTTGCTTGTCAGTAGAGTCCTTTCTTTATTTTCTAGTCTGATAATCAATTTGCTCGTCAGTAGAGTCCTTTCTTATATTTCAGGTCAATACTAAAGCTCTTTAGTAAATTTTTTTCAAGTTCTCGGCTTCTAATCCATTTGCTCGTCAGTAGAGTCCTTTTTAATATCTTAGGTCAATATTAAATTTGCTCGTCAGTAGAGTCCTTTTTTATATTTTGGGTCAATATTAAATTTACTCGTCAGTAGAGTCCTTTTTTTACCTTTTAGTCTGATAATCAATTTGCTCGTCAGTAGAGTCCTTTGTTATATCTTAGGTCAATATTAGTCATTCTATATTGATAAAGTCATTTTTATTTTTTTTTTTTTGCAAAATTTGAGTTTGCTCATCAGTTCTTCTTTATTTTATACCCAAGCTTGCAGTTTTGTTTACTCGTCAGTAGAGTCCTATTTATTACTTTAGGTCAATTTTCAGTTTGCTCATCGAATCCTCTTTTAGTCTATTGTGTTGATATTTAATTTGCTCGATAGTAAAATCATCTATTTGTCTTTCAGGTCTATATTTAATTTGGTTGTTAGTAGAGTTCTTTTTTTAAAGTTAATTTTGTTCATCGGTAGAGTTTTCTTTTTCATATAGGTAGAAAATTTCTACCTAGAAATCTACTCTACCTAGAATTCTACCTCTACTAGAAATCTACTTTGCTCTATATAAATAAAGTCTCATTTGCATTTCCTATGCTACTATTTTGTTTGTCAGTAGAGCCATTTCTTTATCGTCTAATCTGATATTTAATTTGCTCGTCAGTAGAGTCCTTTTTTATATCTTGGGTCAATATTAAATTTGCTCGTCAGTAGAGTCCTTTATTTATTTTCTAGTCTGGTAATCAATTTACTCGTCAGTAGAGTCCTTTTTTGATACTTTAGTCTGATATTTAATTTGCTTGTCAGTAGAGTCCTTTTTTATATTTCAGGTCACTACTAAAGGTCTTTAGTAAATTTTTTTTATGTTCTCAGCTGCTAATTCGTGTGCTCGTCAGTAGAGTCGTATTTCACATTTCAAGATGAATTTCTGTTGGTTTCATTACAAGTTTCATCTTTTTTAAATTAATGAGATATTTAATTTGCTCTTCAGTATAGTTCTTTTTAATTTAAGTTATTGTAATGGGCCGAAAATTAAGAATTTTTTTTTTTGCATTTCTTCACGTTTCAGAGGTTTCTGAACATTTTGACATACCTCAGAAAAAATGAATGTGTGAGTTTATGTGGATACAATTTTTTCTGACGACGTTTTCGGGCGCACCGATCAACCGATTCGAATGATTCATTTACCTTTCGATTCCTATTTATAGGGAGATGTGTTGATTAGTTTTTGGCAAAGGCAAGTCCAGCCGTTACAGAGATACGGAGCAAAGAGTGCAGAAGATCCAAATCGAGTTTTTGAGAGAACGGAGTATCGGATTTGAATGATCTAAAAAACATTCAATTTGTAATGATTGGGAGAAGTGGTTATTAGTTTTTGGTAAAGCCAGGTCTAGTTGTTTTGGAGATATTGTGCAAAAATGTGTAAAAAATTGCAGTTTTTGAGAGAACTAAGCGTCCGATTGGAATGATTCAAAAAACTTTCTGCTTGTTTTGACGAAACAATTTTGAGAAAAAAACATTTTTTTAATTTATTTTTGTAATTTTCAAGAAATATTTTTAACTAAATTTTATTTTCGAATATTTCATTATGGTACGAAGTATATTTATATTTATATTTTAACTTATATTTATAATTTATATTTATATTTATATTTATATTTACATTTATATTTACATTTACATTTAACTTTGCCTTAAGGAATAATGCGATACACAGTGCTGGATTTACAGTAGGCGCAGTCGGGGCTACTGCCCAGGGCGGCAAATTTTCGGGGGAGGCAAAATTTGGATAGTGAGAAGAAAATTCTATACCATATAATTAACTCATTTTTTTAATAAGATTTTTAATTTAAAGAAATATGATTAACAAAACATTATGCAAATGCAATGCAAAACTTGGCAATTTGGATAATATAAAGATTCGTAGGTGAGTTGAAAGTTTAAGAAAAATATGTTCTTCAGATCCCGAGCGCTCTTAAGATGACGAATTTGTGCACTTCCAAACTCATAGCGCCGAAAAAAATTAATTATGTGTCTTAAGGCAAATTACTGAAACTTTTCGTACTGAAAATTACATTTTATAAAAAGCTTTACAATTTTTTGAAAAATTGATAAAAATTGAATTTATAAAACTTTTTTTTTATATTTCGAAATTTTTTGAAAATTATTAAGTTTTATCTATTGAACTTATTAAAATTAAATTTTATTTGAATAATTCGATTTCAATTGATAGCGAGACGTGCTGATTAGTTATTGGCCAAGACAGGTCCAACTGTTTCGGACATACGGGCCAAAATGCCAAAAATAATAATACCGGTTACTATGGCAAATACTTTTTCTTAGGACTAATCTCAGCACAAAAAAGCAAGCAAATTATTAAACTAACTTTTGAATAAGTTTCAATTTAAATAATTAAATCATCAGTAACTATTCATTAATTATGTGATGAAAATATGCAGCAATGGAACGCTGATATTTTTATGGTATCGAACCAATATTTTATGACAAAATATTGCAAAATCAATAATATTATTATATTATTATGGATTATAATATTATGTCCAATTATAATTCTCCTATTACTAATAGTAATATGTTACAAGTACTGAAAATCAGGTTAGTTCTATATTAGTAAAATAAAATTCAAAATAAAAAAAAATGAGGGAAAAAAATACAATTGGACATAATATTAGAACCCATAATAATATGATATTATTATCCAAACAACACACTTGTTCAAAACGTAATAAAATTTAAAAAAAATTAAATTATTCATTAAATATTAATTTTACCTGAAAAAAATTGGAGGTTTTCAGATTGAAAAACAAAGATTATTTTAAAAGTTTTATTATATTGAATGTTTGGACATTTAACAGCAGCGTATTGTACATTTTTCATTACACATTTATATATTAATTAAATATAATTAATAAAATAATTAAATTGATAATTATTATACTTATAGCTAAGATGCAACTATTTTTCACACCACCCAGGAGGTATAGTTGCCAGGCGCTTTTTTTTTAATGTCGTGTCGCCGTACAAATTGTGTACAGCCCTAGTCCACTTACAAAATAACTTAAATTAATTAACTAAGCTAATTTACTAAGCCCAACTTAAATGATACGAATATAACATGAAAAATACCCTACGAGATGATTAAATGTATATGAAGATGTTCTTTAGAAAAAAACCGTAGACGATGCAAGAACCTGTTAGAAATTAAAGGTAAAATTGTAATGTACTATGGTAATTTTGTAATTAAGAGAAGAAAAAAAAAGGAAAAACAAAGAAAAAAGAAAAAAAAGTATTTACATAATGTACCCCCCTAAGATCCACCATGTAAATACTTTAACTTCATAGGTTCCCAGCACTATGAAGCTTATAGAGGAGTGCACTTATAAAGTTCATAAATTTGTGTATTAAGTATTGTTATATGAATTAATATTAAATAATTGCGGAAAAACGCGAAATATATGCGAATTGGAAGGTCCTTGCCGTCTTCCCCACCCATTTTTAAAATAAAAAATAGTAAACTACCAGCCTAATGTATTATAGCCTAATTTTAACTTAATAATATATCCATGTGTACGTCCTCCAATTAGGGTTTGTCGGTTTTCAAAAACCGGTTTTAAAAACCGGTTTTTTGACGAAATTTATGAAATTCGAAAACCGGATTTTAGTAAAAAAAAAGTCGGTTTTTACTGTATAAATGGAAAATGACAAATATAGCCAAATATAAAAATTATATAGAAGCGTTTTGATTCTTGGAATCATATCGGTTCAAAAGCGTTTGGAATCTTATCAGTCTGCCATGGTTCCCAGAAAGGTTTTGTATTATCTTTTGTCTAATGTATATGTTACGGTAAATGTGCATATTTCGGTGAATGTGCACATTCACCGGTGAATGTGCACATTTACCGGCTCATTTGGCGAATGTGAGTTCAACGCGCGCGCGTGCGCACGTGCGGGTAAAATACTAATTCATATATTTATATTTATATTCATATTTATATTCATATTCATATTTATATTCAACTACAAAAATTTAACAGGCTTAATTTCTTGGATGTATCCGTTTACAACACTAATAACTTTATTCGAACAAATTGGTATAGAAAAACTACATGGTCGGGTAGATACTTACACTATTCCTCATACTGTCCCAGAAACTATAAGATAAACACTATTATATACCTTACAGACCATGCTATTTTGTTGTCTCACCAAACTTTCCATCCACAAAATTTATCCCTAGTAAAAATAACTCTAATTGAAAATGGTTACCCAAAAAATCTCATTCATTCAGTTATTCAAAAAAGACGAACTTTTTTAAAAACACAAATTAATTCTCCCAATACCACTACCAACATCAAAAACGCCAATTTTATTTACTGCAGCATTCCTTACGTTGAAGATTTATATTATTATTTTGCCAAAATTTTGTTAGAAGAAAACATTTTAGTATCAGGCTCATCCTTACACTCCTTCAACCAGTTCTTTACGAACATTAAATCCCCTACCCCATCCAATTTCAATACTAATGTAGTATATTCTGTTTCTTGTAATGACTGTGCTTTTCAATATATTGGACAAACTTCGCAATATGTACACAAAAGAATGAGATAACATGAACTAAGTGTGGTCCACCACAAACAAAAAAATTTCAAAAGTACCCTAGTACAACACTCTATTGAAAACGCCCATTCATTTAATTTCACTCCTAAGATCTTATATCATGAAAGTTGCATCTTTAGGAGATTATTCGCGGAGAGTTGTCTTATTCTTATAAATGTTTCTAACAGTGTCAACATTAGATCAGATCACAACCTATTACATGATTCATATTTAAATTTTTTACACTTTTTGACAAACAATTAATATCGACTTTCTTTTAAGATCAACAATTTAAGTATTCACACCCTAACATATAAAAACACACACATACAATCTCACAGCTCTCGTTCAAGTGTTTACACGTGTTACAAAGGACACACCAGTTTCAATTAGTTAATTTTCAAAAACCAATCGCACAACATCTAAAAAACAATATTATTTGTGTTTCAAATAATAATTTTTAAAAAAGACAAATCTTTTAGTAATTTTGTTTTACAAAATCTAATTATTCGGCGGAAAATTAACTCACAAATTCATTTTTGTTAAAAAGCTTGTTTAGTGAAAAAGTGCTAACATATATTCAAACATACAGGTAATTAATTCAACTTTGTCATTAACCTTTTCTTAAAAAATTTTCCATAACTTTCAAAAAAATTTTCTATTATGTTTAATATCCGGTTCTGATAATCCACTCATTTATTTTTATCATTTTTATCATTTTCATTTTGATCATATTAACATATTTCTGTACATTATTATATTTTTTTTTGCAATTAATTTATTATTTAAGAAAAATCTATTTTCTTTTCCTAAACATATTGTTTGCTAAAATCTCATCAAGATCATGTTTCTTGACAGATGTCCTGAAGATGGAACGTACCTAGTTCCGAAACGTCGACAGTAAAACAAATAATTAAATAAAGAAATTGTTTATTAAAAACTTTTCTTGTTTTTTATTTTGTATTATTTTTGGATTCTTGTTCGAAACTCTACAAAATATATATATATATCTATATATATATATAAATCTCGTGTCACGATGTTGGTTCGCGATGGACGCTCAAACTACTGGACCGATTTTAAATTTTAATGGCTCATCGTGTGCATATATATCCAACTAGGGCTTACAATACCGGGATTCCGTAATCCCGAATACCGAGATCCCGGACGATTTTTGTCCGGTATTCAATACCGGTATTGATGTAAATAATACCGGTATTACGGTATAACCAGTATTCTATCAAAAATTCAACTTACGCAAAACACATATCAAGTTTTAGTTTCCAAACTATGTATTGTGTATTGCCGACTCAGCTTGACTCAGCTGAGGCAAGATAAAGCGATTGTATATATTGTTGTGCCCCATCCAGCGACGGAGCCAACAAAATGTAGGTTCTTTCTGCTGCTAAGTATCAAGCTGGTACCAGAATGTGAAATGGAATCAGTAAAACAGATGAAGACTTTTGATGTTCACGTTTATTTCATGATTCTTGTGCACTTTTCATATAATTTGAACATTGAACTTAAATATAACTCCATTGATTACTTTATATTACTCAAAATGACTGAATTTTATTATAACTGGATTACAACTGAACTATATTGATCTTAACCCATACTGATCTTGACCCATACTCATACTGACTCAAACTGACTGTTTATTGCATCATCCAGAACCTTAAATACTCCTTATCGGTATGACGCATTCCTTTTCTTCATATGACGCTAGACGTAGGGCAACCCACAAAAACCCGAAGATTTCCGAGGACTCCCGATGCTTTTCGAAGCGATCGAGTACGATGTGGATTTCGGCCTCTTTCCACTGCCGGCGTCTTGAAGATAACATCTCAGAATAAAAACACATAAAATCTTCGTTTTACAAAGTAACTGATATTATTAAATAAAATTCAACGTTCTTGTTATATAGTTGTTGGTGTTTCTTTTATATACTTTTAAACTTCCTCAGTGATAATAATATTTAATAATTATACGCGTTTTCACGCTGTATGGCACAACAATATGTTGTGCTTCGTATATTTCACTGCTTTAACAATGATATACTCAGCTTGTTTTTGCCTTGCAGCGGAGATTTAATAAAGGAAAACATTTCAAGTCCTTATCGACTAATGGACAAACTTTTATTAACTTTAAGTACAGTAATCTCATGAATGAAAATTATAAATTATATTATAGAGTTTAATTTAGTATCGCCTGTATGCTGCAGTCCAAGAAAGCGACTGAAACTCGCATGTGCATCATAGGGTAATCGCCTTCGGATATCTTCGGGTATCTCCGATACCCTTCGCCTGTCCTAGCTGGTGGTGTGTATACTAATAGAGTATTCGATATAGGAATATAGTGTTGTGCAGCGGGCACAACAAATATATTATATACAATCTAATGAATGGAACCCATTTATACAAAGTATTAGTCGTCCACGTACATTGTCCTCATATCTAATTCGTTATCAATGATATTTTAAACAAAATATACAGTCGACACGTTATAATACTCTATATTGTATATCTTCCTTTCAATCATTCGTATTATCGTATTCATTATTTTTTATAACTTATAAACTTTTTTCGTCATTATCCTTGAAATTATTTTATTTTAATTTCTGGGCTTCTATTTTGTTTGCTCGTCAGTAAAGTTCTATTTTTTATCATCAATTGTAAGAGTTTTTTTATTCTTGAAGTTATTTTTTAAATCTTGGTTTCTATTTTGTTTGCTTGTCAGTAGAGTCCTTTCTTTATTTTCTAGTCTGATAATCAATTTGCTCGTCAGTAGAGTCCTTTCTTATATTTCAGGTCAATACTAAAGCTCTTTAGTAAATTTTTTTCAAGTTCTCGGCTTCTAATCCATTTGCTCGTCAGTAGAGTCCTTTTTAATATCTTAGGTCAATATTAAATTTGCTCGTCAGTAGAGTCCTTTTTTATATTTTGGGTCAATATTAAATTTACTCGTCAGTAGAGTCCTTTTTTTACCTTTTAGTCTGATAATCAATTTGCTCGTCAGTAGAGTCCTTTGTTATATCTTAGGTCAATATTAGTCATTCTATATTGATAAAGTCATTTTTATTTTTTTTTTTTTGCAAAATTTGAGTTTGCTCATCAGTTCTTCTTTATTTTATACCCAAGCTTGCAGTTTTGTTTACTCGTCAGTAGAGTCCTATTTATTACTTTAGGTCAATTTTCAGTTTGCTCATCGAATCCTCTTTTAGTCTATTGTGTTGATATTTAATTTGCTCGATAGTAAAATCATCTATTTGTCTTTCAGGTCTATATTTAATTTGGTTGTTAGTAGAGTTCTTTTTTTAAAGTTAATTTTGTTCATCGGTAGAGTTTTCTTTTTCATATAGGTAGAAAATTTCTACCTAGAAATCTACTCTACCTAGAATTCTACCTCTACTAGAAATCTACTTTGCTCTATATAAATAAAGTCTCATTTGCATTTCCTATGCTACTATTTTGTTTGTCAGTAGAGCCATTTCTTTATCGTCTAATCTGATATTTAATTTGCTCGTCAGTAGAGTCCTTTTTTATATCTTGGGTCAATATTAAATTTGCTCGTCAGTAGAGTCCTTTATTTATTTTCTAGTCTGGTAATCAATTTACTCGTCAGTAGAGTCCTTTTTTGATACTTTAGTCTGATATTTAATTTGCTTGTCAGTAGAGTCCTTTTTTATATTTCAGGTCACTACTAAAGGTCTTTAGTAAATTTTTTTTATGTTCTCAGCTGCTAATTCGTGTGCTCGTCAGTAGAGTCGTATTTCACATTTCAAGATGAATTTCTGTTGGTTTCATTACAAGTTTCATCTTTTTTAAATTAATGAGATATTTAATTTGCTCTTCAGTATAGTTCTTTTTAATTTAAGTTATTGTAATGGGCCGAAAATTAAGAATTTTTTTTTTTTGCATTTCTTCACGTTTCAGAGGTTTCTGAACATTTTGACATACCTCAGAAAAAATGAATGTGTGAGTTTATGTGGATACAATTTTTTCTGACGACGTTTTCGGGCGCACCGATCAACCGATTCGAATGATTCATTTACCTTTCGATTCCTATTTATAGGGAGATGTGTTGATTAGTTTTTGGCAAAGGCAAGTCCAGCCGTTACAGAGATACGGAGCAAAGAGTGCAGAAGATCCAAATCGAGTTTTTGAGAGAACGGAGTATCGGATTTGAATGATCTAAAAAACATTCAATTTGTAATGATTGGGAGAAGTGGTTATTAGTTTTTGGTAAAGCCAGGTCTAGTTGTTTTGGAGATATTGTGCAAAAATGTGTAAAAAATTGCAGTTTTTGAGAGAACTAAGCGTCCGATTGGAATGATTCAAAAAACTTTCTGCTTGTTTTGACGAAACAATTTTGAGAAAAAAACATTTTTTTAATTTATTTTTGTAATTTTCAAGAAATATTTTTAACTAAATTTTATTTTCGAATATTTCATTATGGTACGAAGTATATTTATATTTATATTTTAACTTATATTTATAATTTATATTTATATTTATATTTATATTTACATTTATATTTACATTTACATTTAACTTTGCCTTAAGGAATAATGCGATACACAGTGCTGGATTTACAGTAGGCGCAGTCGGGGCTACTGCCCAGGGCGGCAAATTTTCGGGGGAGGCAAAATTTGGATAGTGAGAAGAAAATTCTATACCATATAATTAACTCATTTTTTTAATAAGATTTTTAATTTAAAGAAATATGATTAACAAAACATTATGCAAATGCAATGCAAAACTTGGCAATTTGGATAATATAAAGATTCGTAGGTGAGTTGAAAGTTTAAGAAAAATATGTTCTTCAGATCCCGAGCGCTCTTAAGATGACGAATTTGTGCACTTCCAAACTCATAGCGCCGAAAAAAATTAATTATGTGTCTTAAGGCAAATTACTGAAACTTTTCGTACTGAAAATTACATTTTATAAAAAGCTTTACAATTTTTTGAAAAATTGATAAAAATTGAATTTATAAAACTTTTTTTTTATATTTCGAAATTTTTTGAAAATTATTAAGTTTTATCTATTGAACTTATTAAAATTAAATTTTATTTGAATAATTCGATTTCAATTGATAGCGAGACGTGCTGATTAGTTATTGGCCAAGACAGGTCCAACTGTTTCGGACATACGGGCCAAAATGCCAAAAATAATAATACCGGTTACTATGGCAAATACTTTTTCTTAGGACTAATCTCAGCACAAAAAAGCAAGCAAATTATTAAACTAACTTTTGAATAAGTTTCAATTTAAATAATTAAATCATCAGTAACTATTCATTAATTATGTGATGAAAATATGCAGCAATGGAACGCTGATATTTTTATGGTATCGAACCAATATTTTATGACAAAATATTGCAAAATCAATAATATTATTATATTATTATGGATTATAATATTATGTCCAATTATAATTCTCCTATTACTAATAGTAATATGTTACAAGTACTGAAAATCAGGTTAGTTCTATATTAGTAAAATAAAATTCAAAATAAAAAAAATGAGGGAAAAAAATACAATTGGACATAATATTAGAACCCATAATAATATGATATTATTATCCAAACAACACACTTGTTCAAAACGTAATAAAATTTAAAAAAAATTAAATTATTCATTAAATATTAATTTTACCTGAAAAAATTGGAGGTTTTCAGATTGAAAAACAAAGATTATTTTAAAAGTTTTATTATATTGAATGTTTGGACATTTAACAGCAGCGTATTGTACATTTTTCATTACACATTTATATATTAATTAAATATAATTAATAAAATAATTAAATTGATAATTATTATACTTATAGCTAAGATGCAACTATTTTTCACACCACCCAGGAGGTATAGTTGCCAGGCGCTTTTTTTTTAATGTCGTGTCGCCGTACAAATTGTGTACAGCCCTAGTCCACTTACAAAATAACTTAAATTAATTAACTAAGCTAATTTACTAAGCCCAACTTAAATGATACGAATATAACATGAAAAATACCCTACGAGATGATTAAATGTATATGAAGATGTTCTTTAGAAAAAAACCGTAGACGATGCAAGAACCTGTTAGAAATTAAAGGTAAAATTGTAATGTACTATGGTAATTTTGTAATTAAGAGAAGAAAAAAAAAGGAAAAACAAAGAAAAAAGAACTAGCTGTAAGTGGAATTCTGTCTTAAGGCAATTAAGGCATCGTGCCTTAAGGCAAATTGCTGGAACTTCCCGTGCCAAAAATTATTATTTTTTTAAAAACGATTAACATTTTTGAAAAAATTTCACTTCGAAAAAATAAGATTTTTTAGAAATTTTAAATCGGACAAAAAATTACTTTTTTTTGAAAAAAAAAAAATTACGTTTTTTTGAAAAAAAAAATTTTTTTTTAAAAATTTTTAAATAATTTTTTTTATAAAAATTTTTTTTTTGAAAAAATGTTGTCTTCATTTTGATATATTTTGGAAGATCTGAACTTTTTTTCAAAGCAATCGTACTGCTTTAACTGCATAGAGACGAAATATAGAAGCGCGTAAGCGCCGCGTCGCTGTCTAACGGAAAAACAATAGTACGGAACCCATAGGAATGTAAACAAAACTTATACTTATTGTTAAAATCTCAATAAAATATCTGATAATTTGATATGCATATGTCTAATGTCTAATGATTATTGTTGACCGCCAAACGTTATTTTTTTTAGTTTTTTTTACTAAATCTCCGAAACCGCTAGACCTATCTTCATGAAAATTTGATCAAATCTTCATCTTGTTAATACAAGTAAAATGTTTTCTGAACTATACAAATCGGACGCTCCGTTCTCTTAAAAACTGAGTTACCGTTTTTGGCACTTTTTGCCCCGTATCTCCGGAACGGCTAGAATGTTTTTTGAATTATTCAAATTGCTTCATCCGTGTTCCCGAAATCGTCGACGAAAATTTGTATCCGAACACACACACATGCACGCACACACACACACATACATCAATTTTCTCCAAGGTATGCCAACATATTCAGAAACCTCTGAAACGTGAAGATATATAAAAATTTTCATTTTCGATTTTTTTGCGATTACTTACCCTATGGAAAATTAATTATAAATAAAACAATTTATCATCTCCAGAACATTAACAATCGTCATTTCATTTCGAATCAAATTCCAAAAAAAAAAATAGTTGCCATATTTACACAAAATTGAAAAAGTGCTCCCTCGTAGTCACAGTCTAAACGCATTTGCAAATAATTTTGTGCGACATTTTCACTTATACTGTGCTCAGCTTGGCGGCATTTTCACATTTTTCAATAATTTTCACAAAATTGGAAAAGTGCTCCAGTACACAAACAGTCTAAACGCACTTGGGTAAACATTTGTACCAGAGTGGCGCTTAGACTGTTCTTAGCTTGGGTGATTTTTTGAATTTTTAATCGAAAATTACAAAAAAATTTTTTTGAAAAAAAAATTAGAAACAAAAATTTTTTTTTCCAAAATCAATTATTTTGTTGAAAAAAGCAGAAAGTTCTTTGAATCATTTAAATCGGACGCTTAGTTCTCTCAAAAACAGCCATTTTTTTTAAATTTAGCTCTGTATCTCCGAAACCTCTGGGCCTACCTTTGCCAAAAACTAATCAGCACATCTCTCTATCAATAGGAATCGAATGTTTTTTAAACCATTCAAATCGGTTGATCCGTTCTCTTAAAAACTCGCTTTCTATTTTTTGCACTCTTTGCTCCATATCTCCGTAACGGCTGGACCTGCCTTTGCCAAAAACTAATCAGCACATCTCCCTATCAATAGGAATCGAATGTTTTTTAATCCATTCAAATCGGTTGATCCGTGCGCCCGAAAACGTGGACGAAAAAACGCGGACATACAAAACACACACACACACACACACACACACACACACACACACACACATCCATTTTTTCTGAAGTATGCCAAAATGTTCAGAAACCTTCAAAACGTCGAGAAATGTAAAAATTTTCAATTCCGATTTTTGGACGATTACTATAACTTACCCTACGGGAAGTTAAAAAAAAGTATTTACATAATGTACCCCCCTAAGATCCACCATGTAAATACTTTAACTTCATAGGTTCCCAGCACTATGAAGCTTATAGAGGAGTGCACTTATAAAGTTCATAAATTTGTGTATTAAGTATTGTTATATGAATTAATATTAAATAATTGCGGAAAAACGCGAAATATATGCGAATTGGAAGGTCCTTGCCGTCTTCCCCACCCATTTTTAAAATAAAAAATAGTAAACTACCAGCCTAATGTATTATAGACTGATTTTAACTTAATAATATATCCATGTGTACGTCCTCCAATTAGGGTTTGTCGGTTTTCAAAAACCGGTTTTAAAAACCGGTTTTTTGACGAAATTTATGAAATTCGAAAACCGGATTTTAGTAAAAAAAAAGTCGGTTTTTACTGTATAAATGGAAAATGACAAATATAGCCAAATATAAAAATTATATAGAAGCGTTTTGATTCTTGGAATCATATCGGTTCAAAAGCGTTTGGAATCTTATCAGTCTGCCATGGTTCCCAGAAAGGTTTTGTATTATCTTTTGTCTAATGTATATGTTACGGTAAATGTGCATATTTCGGTGAATGTGCACATTCACCGGTGAATGTGCACATTTACCGGCTCATTTGGCGAATGTGAGTTCAACGCGCGCGCGTGCGCACGTGCGGGTAAAATACTAATTCATATATTTATATTTATATTCATATTTATATTCATATTCATATTTATATTCATATTTATATTCATATTTATATTTATATTTATATTTATTTTATATATATTTATATTTATATTTATATTTATATTTATATTTAGATAGATTTATATTATTTATATTTATATTTATATTTCTATTATATTTATTTTATATTTATATTATATTTATATTTATATTATATCTTATATTTCTTTAATATTTAGATTTATATTTATAGTTATTTATATTTATATTTATATTTCTATTCTATTTTTATATTTAGATTTATATTTATATTTTATATTTATATTTCTCTTTATATTTATATTTATATTTATATTTTATTTTATATTTATTTATTTTATATTTATATTCATATTTATATTAATTATTTTAGTCATATGCATATTAATACCCATTGTTTATTACTATTGATCAATTAACAATTTATTTATTAACTATTAACTATGAACTATTAACTATTTAATTAATAACTATTAACTATTTAACCATTAACTATTACCTATTTAACTATTCTTAATTCACTGTTTACTAATAATGATTTCCTATTTGCTAATATCTATTCACTATTTACTATTAACTATTCAGTTATCACTATTCACTATTCACTACTTTACTATTCAACTACTATTATATATCTTGATCAAAATGAACAAATCTTCAACAGAATGTTATTAATCATTTATCACCATAACACCATTTTGGTACAAAATTTGTAACATGCTTGACGTATTTCGCGCATAGTCTTTATTGCGCATGCGTCAAACACGCTAGATGTTCATAAGACCGATCCAAGTACGCACGTACACCATTGTTTTAATTTGATTGTTTGAGAACACGCCACATTCACCTAGCGTTTTGGGGAATGTGCACATTTACCGGTGAATGTGCACATTCACCGAGAGTGCACATTTACCGTAACATATACTCGTATATTAATTCTAATGTTTATACGAGTGTTTATATTAATTCAGATCAATGGACTTCTTGTTTCTTTATGTGCAGTTTTTAAGTTCAGTATTCAGTGTTCAGTGGCATTAATCGATATTTCATACAGATATAATACAAAATGTTAGTAGATAACATATTTTATTATCATAAAAAATATATTATTATTTAAACTGTTTATATTTTTGTAGTCTAAAATGTCAGACGTGTGGAATTATTTCAAAAAAAGTAGACAAAGAAAAAGCGCGTTATATTTATTGCAATAAAATGCTTTCTTGCAAAGGATCAAGCACAAGCAATATACATAATCATTTGAAAACAGTACACGATAAAAAAACGAAAAAAATTGTCAGATGCCGGCTCGACTTTGCAAACATGTACACAACCACTTATTTTTAATTTTGTGAAAAAAACTAGTTTAAAAGAAATAGTGTCAAAGCTCGCTGCATTAGATGGACTATCAATTAATTGCATAATAAATAGCTCGTTTATAAGAGAGTCATTACAAAAACGAAATTGCT
The DNA here is from genome assembly GCF_003426905.1 of Ctenocephalides felis. NCBI lineage: Eukaryota > Metazoa > Arthropoda > Insecta > Siphonaptera > Pulicidae > Ctenocephalides > Ctenocephalides felis. The sequence continues at coordinate 25,520 of NW_020539193.1, forward strand.
TACCACAGAATAATTCTAGAGTTATGGAACTTATTTACAACTTTTACAAATCTATGAAACATGAAACTATAAATGAAATAAACTGTATGAAAAACTAGTTGGTTTGGTATTTAGCCTTGAGGCAAGTTACATGAACTTCCCGATATGTGTAAATAATCGACTTAATCAATAAAAATAAATTAATTTACGAGTGGATTTATTATACATAATTGAAAACGAACGAACACGTTTACTAGGAGTATTTTCAAAAAGAAACTTTTCAAAAATCAACAATTATTATATTTAAACCAGTTTCGGTAGGATTTTAATGGTTTAGTATGTTTATTAAGACCAAGTACTATATTATTATACAAAGTAAATCGTCTAATTTTAATTTTAGCTAACGTCAAAAAAACTACTCATTTTCTCAAACTTTGATGATTTTTTAAAGTTAAACTACTTGTCGTAAGGCCTTAATATTACATTAAGTTCTATAAGACCATGATGTATATCGCCAAAAAAGTTCCATGAAAATCGGCTTAAATTTTTTTTCAACAATTAATTACAAGAAAACGGCTCGGTAGATTTTCACCTAAAATTAATCAGTACCATTCCTAACTAATATCTTTCGAACAATTTTTGATTTTTTAAAATCGGTTCGGTAGGATGAGCTTAAATGTGGACGAAAATTTAACACTTTTTCTCAACAGTTAATTACAAGAAAACGGCTCGGTAGATTTTCACCTAAAATTAATCAGTACCATTCCTAACTAATATCTTTCGAACAATTTTTGATTTTTTAAAATCGGTTCGGTAGGATGAGCTTAAATGTAGACGAAAATTTAACACTTTTTTTTTAATTGCAAAGAAACGGCTTGGCAGATCGTCGCACAAAACTGACAAACGACAGTCCTCACCAAAATACATCAAATGGCTTTTAAATTTTTAAACGTCGATCAAAAGTTCTTTTTGACAAATGTCAAAAAAACTATACCAATTTTTGCAAACTTTGACGAAATTTTAAAGCTAAACGAGTTGTCGTAGGGCCGTAATATTTTAGTATGACCTAGAAAACTATGGTATCTACCGTCAAAAAAAATCATAAAAATCGTCGAATTTTTTTTTTTTAAAACGTTATTACAAGAAAACGGCTCGGCCGATCTTTACCAAAAACTAATCAGCACGATTCCCAAACAATATCTATCGAATGGTTTTTGAATTTTCAGAATCGATTTAGAATTGCGGGCTAAAACGTGGACGAAAAAATTTTCACTTTTCTGTTATTTACAAAGAAACGGCTTGGCTGATCGTCGCGCAAAATTGATAAACGCTAGTCCTCATCGAGATACATCAAATGGCTTTTAAATTTTTGAAATCGGTCCAGCCGTTCTGGAGAAAACGTCGATTTACGGCAAAAAATCTGTTCACACACACACATACACACACACACACACACATACTTTTTCCAAATTTGGTCTCATTGGATTCAGAATGGCTCGAAACGTCGAGAAATCATAAAATTAGCGAATCGGATTTTTTGATGAAAACATAAACTTCTCCTTCGGGAAGTTAAATATATAAATTAAAAAAATATAAACTAGTTGTGTATGGCATCGTGCCTTAAGGCAAGTTGCTGGAACTTCCCGTACCGTAATGAAATACAACAATACAAATACTGTAACTTTAATTATTTTTATTATCTTGTTATATCTGAATTAACACTGTGAACAAATTAAATATAAACTAGTGGTGCATGGCATCGTACCTTAAGACAAATTGCTGAAACTTGCCGTACCTATAACCAAAATTTGCTCCAAGTTAATTTAAGTGCGCCATGATATTTGCAATATAAAAAATAAAAGAATATATAAAAATAGTATTTTAGATCGATGTCTAATAAATCATCGTAAAATAGTAAATTATAAAGTTTTAATTAAATCTACTTTAGTTATTTATGGAATGCTCTTCACTTTGAAAAATTAAATTTTTGAAAAATTTTGAAATTTTAGAAAAAAATTGACTTTTTTGAAACGTAAACATATATAAAAATTTTCATTTTCGATTTTTTGAAGTAAAACTTCTTTAGGCGCGATATGGGTGTAAAAATTTCTTTAGGCGCGACACTGGTGTAAATCCGTACAAATGCAACGAAAACGCCAACGTGTAGTTGAACACTACGACGCTGTAAGCGCTGAGGTCGCGAGTCGCGATCCACTCCCGTCATGTCATGCGTAAGTTGAATCACGTTTTTTTACAAAAGAAGAGGTTGCTGTATTATGTCCTCATGGAATAAGACTTTTCTTAGAGAATAAATGTGTCATGGAATATTATAAATTTATATTGAATAATATCTACTGCCACGGATATTTATGTAGGTTGCCATGCGACAGATAAACAGATCAGCAGTTTCACAAAAATCGGTTATTGATACCGGGGGTTTGCCGTATGAAATAATTTTAGTTCTGAATAAATTTTACATAACAACAACTAATATCGATGTAAGTGATGGCTTATCTAATGGTTTTGTAGGAAAATTAGTGTACATAGAACGTGGCGATAATGATGAACTTCTACGTTTATGGTTTGAATTTCCTGGTAAGATAGGTAACAAAATTAGGAAGAAAGCTGCACATCATATTCAAACTCTTAATATCAGTAGGACAGCTGTGCCGATTCTCAGGAAATCTTCATCTATTCCAATGAATAGAAATAAAATCATGTTTGCCAAAAGAAATCATTTTCCTTTAGTGTCTGCTTGTGCACTCACAATACACAAATTACAAGGTGGTACTTTTGATGAAATTGTATATGAATACAATAAAACACATAATCAGCAGCTTCGATATGTTGCATTATCACGAGTTACCAGCATTAATGGATTGTTCATCATTTTTAAAACAACGACAAAAAATTTTATCATGGAAGAAAACGGCCCGCAGGATTAATGGACTTACAAACTGAATTCTAAAGACTTTCAACTTGTAGATTAATAACACAAGAAGAAAAATTGAATGAGATAATAAGTTTGAACGACATTTCATTGTTTTCCTTTAACTGCCAAAGTTTACGAGCTCATTTGCCTGATCTGCTCATTTGCCTGATAAAGTGCTACAACGTTGTACGTTTTTGTTATTTTCGGAAACTTGGATTAATAATGAAGAACGAATTGATATTCAGAACTATTACTGCGTTACTCAATACAAACGATCAAACGATCAAACTCAAAAGCAGGTGGTGTAGCTGTCTATCATTCATGTTCAGATACTCTTCATAATGCCACTCCTATGCAGTTTCTTGCGCCAACAATATTCCTATTGAAATTCCTAATGAAATTACACAAGTAGGTGAAATATTGCAGTTGTCCGCTGTGTGAACACTCAGAATCAAACATTAATTATAGTCGTCCTTTAAATTTCTCCCAATAAAGACGTATCAAATATTATTAAATTTCTTTATCAGCACTTACTGCATGTTTCTAATGAGGGTGCAAAACTTTTAAACACTAATCACAACGAGATACCATTAATTCTTGCTGGAGATTTCAATGTCAATTTTCGTTCAAAAGAATCTCAACCATTAATTGATTTTTTAAATAATAAATTTAATTTAACAATGCATAATTCTCCATTTGAATCAACCACAAGATATGGCACGACTATTGATACAGTTTTCTCCAGAAATGTACATAGTTTACAAAGCAAAATTTATGAATCTCATTTCAGTTATCACAAACCTATTATATCATATATGAAATATGATAGCAATTAATCTATCGCTGTTGTTTTAAACTGTGTTATTGATGTTATGTGATTCTTAATAAATGATTTTTAAAATTCAAATATGATGTTTTTTTTATTTTTATCTTAATTGCCTACTCATACAATATTAAAAGTTTTACTTCAATCGCGTGTGATCCTTACGCGCACTCTTTTTTATCTTCAAAAGCAATTGGTTTGTCAATACAAGCAGAAAGTTTTTTTTAGATCATTCAAATCGGACGCTTAGTTCACTCAAAAACTGCCATTTTTTGCACATTTAGCTCGGTATTTCCGAAACGGCTGGACCTGTCTTTGCCAAAAACTAATCACCTCTTCTCCCAATCATTACAAATTGAATGTTTTTTAGATCATTCAAATCGGATACTCCGTTCTCTCAAAACTTGATTTCTATTTTCTGCACTTTTTGCTCCGTATCTCCGTAACGGCTGGACCTGCCTATGCCAAAAACTAATCAGCACATCTCCCTATCAATAGGAATCGAATATTTTTTAAATCATTCAAATCAACGTGACGAAAAAATGCGAACATACAAAACACACACACACACAAACGCACGAACATCCATTTAATTTCTGAGGTATGCCAAACGGTTCAGAAACCTTCGAAATGTCGAGAAATGCAAAAATTTTCATTTTCGATTTTTGGCCCATTACTATAACTACCCTACGGGAAATTATGAGGCATTTGCTTGCCAGTAGAGTCCTTTTCCTATCTTCTTTTTAATTTATTTGCCAGTAGAGTCCTTTTTTAGCCTTATTTAGCTCGTCAGTAGAATCCACATTTTAGTGGATTTTTATCATCTAGGTTTTTATTTTCATTTGCTTGTTTGTAGAGTCCTTTTTAACGCCTAGGCTGATGTTTTATTTGCTGGTCAGTAAAATTTTTTTTTTCGTACAATTAGTCTCCTTTTTTTCTCCGTTCTTAGCGCGTCAGTATAGAGTCCTTTGTCGGTAGTAGTCCGTTGAGTTTGCTCGACAGTAGTGTCCTTTGTTGACTTCTATTTAGTTTGCTCGCCAGTACAGCCCTGTTTTTACGTTCTAAAATTACTATGTAATAGAATCCTTTTGTAATTTATCACATATAAGTAAATAACAACAACTTGCCAATAGGTCACGAAATATTTACTCCGGTCAAAAAATATATTACAAAAATATTCTCAAACTTTGTTTCCGCACTTTGAGAATCACACACAATGCATCTCTTCTCCTTCTATCCCTTTCATGCATTTTGAGCACGCACACATGCTTGTGCGCTCGTATAGCGCTGTCTCTCTCATTCCCTTTGCGGAATATATATACCTCTATATCTTCGTCTTCGTCGCACACAAGTCAGTCGTATGCCGTTCTTGTTTTTTCAGAGAAATTCGTATTGCTGACTTTGTCTAATGCATACTTAGGGGAATACAAAGAAGTAAGGGATAGAACACAGAGATATAAAATTATTTAAATTTTATAGTTTTAGTAATAAGTATACGTTTTGGAGAGCTAGCAAAAGGACTATACTGACGAGCAAATTAAACAGAAATATCTACTAAAGATAAGAGAGGACTCTACTAACAAACAAACTCGTTAATACAATTAACAACTGATTAAAACAATTTTAGTGAAACTGTATGCAAAAAGCTCTGATTGTCTTAATGAACACACTCAAATATTATAGGCTTATGAAAAGTGAAAGATTTTGAAAATATTTTTATAATATGTATATTTTTGATCGTAGTAAATATTTTTTGGTCTATTGGCAAATTGCTGTTGTTTTACTTACGTCTAACAAATAAAAACAGGAATCTAAAAAATATTAAAAGACTCTACTGAAGAGAAAATCAAATATAATTCTAGAATCAAGAAAGGACTCTACTGACGAGCAAAATAAATGAAAGCTAAAAGGGACTCTACTGGCGAGCAAATTAAATAGAAGGTAAAAAACGGATTCTATTAACGAGCAAATTGAGTAAAAGTTACAAAAAGGACTCTACTAACGAGCAAATTGAGTAAAAGTTACAAAATGGACTCTACTGACGAGCAAATCAAATATCAAGTTAAATAGCCGGCAAAAATAGGACCTTACTGACGAGCAAATTTCATATAAAGAAAAATAGAACTCTACTCACGAGCAAATACCATAGAAATTAAAAATGGAACTCTACTGACGAGCAAGAAAAATAGGTATCTACTGACGAGCAAATAAAATCGCAAATAAAAATAGGACTCAACTGACAAACAATTTACATAGCAAGCAGAAATAGGACTCTACTGACTAGCAAATTAAATAGCAAGAAAAAATAGGACTCTACTGACGAGCAAATTCCATAAAAATAAAAAATAAAATAAAATACACATAAAAAATAGGACCTTACTTACCTACAAATACAATAGCACTCTTATATTGGACTCTACTGACAAACAAATAAAATAGTACAGTCAAATAGGACTCTACTGACAAGCTAATTACATAGAAATTAAAAATGGGACTCTACTGACGAGCAAGAAAAGTAAGACTCTACTGATGAGCAAATTACATAGAAGTTAAAAACCCTACTGTCGAGCAAATAAAATAGCAAGAAAAATAGGACTCTGCTGACAAACAAATTAAATAGCAAGAAAAATAAGGACAAGCAAATTACATAGAAAATATAAATAGAACCCTACTGACGAGAAAGTTATATAAATACGTAAAAGAGGACTTTACGAATGACCTAATTAAATAAAAAGAAAACTATTCTGATGAATAGTTCGATAAAAATAGTTTGAAGCGCAGAAAGGACTCTACTAAAGAACAAAAAGGACCTTACTTAAGAGCAAAGAGAACTCTAATTAAGATCAAAAGGGACTCTACTGAAGAGCAAAAAGGACTCTACTTAACTTAAGAGCAAAAAAGACTCCACTTAAGAGCATAAAGGACTCCACCGAAGAGCAAAAAAAGACTACTGACAAGTAAATAAAACACCGGTCTTGGAGAAAAAAATGACTCTGCTGACGAGCAAATTGAAAAGCAAAAAGGGCTATACTGATGAGCAAAAAGGACTCTACCGAGAAGCAAAAAAATGAAAAAGTTTAGCGTTGAAATGACTAAATGCAGCAAAAGCAAAAAGAACTCTACTGAATAGCAAAAAGTACTCTACTGAAGAGCAAAAAAATGAAAAAGTTTAGCTTCTAAATGACAAAATGCAAAAAATTTAAAATCAACTAAAAAATAAAATGATGACTCTACTGGCAAGCAAATCAAATAACAAAAACACTTACACCAAAATACTAACAACGACTTACACCAAAATACTAACAACGACTTACACCAAAATACTAACAAACAAAAAAAACGTAGGATCCTAAAAATCCCAACAACACATACCACAACATTATCATCCTATTTTACCAATTTTACCAATGTGCCAATTTTTAAACATGGCGACCCATCTAATAATACTTTTTATTTATTTATTCATTTATTTATTCATAAGCAAGCCGTAATCAATAATAATAGATATTATTTCAGGCTCTTGTCAAGCTTATTCATAGTTAATATTAAAAGGATAGTAATTTTATAATAATCATAGTAGCTGCACGAATTTTGCTTCTGAAAAAAAAGAGCTGAAAAAAGCATTCGAACATTAAATACAATGTTCATCATCAAGTTCATCATATTAAAGTCTATTTGACCACTAGTCAGGCTCAAAATTCTTGCACAAGGTTGAAAGTTATACTCATTTAAAACCGTAAAAACGTTAAATTTTTAAAATAGCAATAAAAAAAAATTTTAAAAAAAATATGGTTGTACAGGCGATCAAATGGTCAGATTACATAGATAAAGGATAAGGATTATGCAAGAAAATAGTTATTGAAATCAAATTGAGAAAATTCACTAATGTCATAAAAAGAACTACTAATTACTAATTACTAATTATATACCCATATCTTTATTATCTAATTTTACTAAAGTTTTTGAAAAAATTGTATTTAAAAAAACTAATTTAATAAACTAATATTACCCGCACCCGGCATTCTGATGAATAGTTCGATAAAAATAGTTTTGTTAAGGCGCGAAGCTTAAATTTTACTTCGACGTCTAACAGGGTGTTGTCGATTTACTTATTCTAACCACTACACTTTAAAATTGTTCTATAACGGAACTGCTGGTGTGATCGGTGATTAAATAAAATAAAATGCGACGTTTGATATTAATAGATTTATTATAAAAAATATGGTGAATATAATCGCAACAGATAGTTGGTGTTTCTATACTGCGCTCTAAACTTATACTGACTAAAAATTATTAAAAAATTTAAATTAACAATATTAGCCCCGCCCGTAAGAGGCGGGTTGCATTAATTTATACATCTAAGGGGGATGATTTCTTAGACTTATTAGATGATTCCTTGAAATTATCTCCAGGCATTTTGCAGACTAATAAATAAAAGTATCGTAATATAGACAGTCCCAGACATATAAATTAAGCTCAAAAATTAAAATATCTTATATCCCTAATGCAATTTGCACTTGATGTGTGAAAGACATGCAGACGACGGTCCGCCTGGCCTGGCGACTGTCCATCGTATCGGAATACGAGACGATGCGTCCCTTACAAAAAAAACAGTTCAGGTTACCTCCATTGGGAATACTTAACATGGCGGCCACCTTGAAATAATCTTAATATTATTTCGAAATATTTAAATTTACATCAAAATCTTACATTCAAATCGAGTTAGTCTAATACATCATATAACAAAGTTTACAATATAATTAATAATTCATATAGACATTAAATAGACACTGCATCTAAGTCTTTGCTTTACATTTAAATCCTGTGTTCGACTAGCGAAAAGAACTAGTAAGGAATAGTAACATCATTATTAAATAATTACACTATTCCACATTTATGAAATAAGATGTTAAAATTGAATGTATTCAATTCATAATCACTACACGATTTTGTTCTCATTGTCAATTGGTAATGCACAGTCACAACACGAATTTTCCCATCTTCAACTGGATGTGTTTCGACAATGCTGCCTACACGCCAATTTAGAGGAGGAAAATTATCTTCGCGAAGTAGAAGCATAGATCCCACCTTTACTGATTGATCTGCACAGCCCGTGCATTATCTTCGATCCTGTAGCTCCGATGCACGCTGTTTATGCCAGCGTTTCCAAAAACGTTGCATCAAACGCTGAAGGTGCTGGTAGAGCCTATTCTCCGGAACGTCAAGTACGTTTAGGTCGGGAATGGTTATAATGGGTTTGTCAAATAGAAAGTGACCAGAGGACAAATGATTGAAATTAATAGGATCGGAGCAAAATGAGGAATTTGACATAATTTCAGTTTGTGACAAATATGTAAAAAATCGTTTAAATATATAAAATGCATTTTCTAAAAATCGAATGGAATGCTTCAAATGCGGCATGCATTTTACATTACAAATAGCACCAAAATGTGGTGATTTGATGAGAACGAAATGCCAATTAATTCCGTAATGTATAATTAAGTAAATTTTCATAAACTTCTTGAAGTTACGTTTGCATAAAATATTGGATGGTGTTTTAATTTCTGACGACGCTCCAATAAATTTTGTGCCGTTGTTATCTGAATTAATGCTAGTAGGTTTTTCTGACGCATAATAAGTCGTCTGAGCATAGCTAAAACCTTCTAACATAAAATTTGATACAATTTTTAACTGAATAGCGCGCGTACTAAAATGAATAAATCGGGATATGAATGCTCTGATTTTTCTAAAGCCTTTAGTACGACGATCTCTCAAAATAATCGGACTTCGGAAGTCCAACCCGCGACTCGCGAACGACAACAGCAAAGTCATGCGGTTTTTCAGTAAATTTTTCATTAACGGAAAGAGGAAAGGATTGACCACGAAGCATGTGAAACAGTTTCGTGTCACCCTTTTACATAAATTTGTATCGCCAATGCGCAAAATGCCATTTTCGGAATGCCTTTTTAATTCTGATTTAGGTTTTATTGGTCTGTGCTTTAAGTTGTTAGACCCTTCAAAACTACTATTAGAAACCGAATTCATTGCAAAATTGCAAATAGTTTCATTAGACGAGTGATGCGATTGAATTGTGCTTGAAATTATCCAACCCAATGCAGTGTTTTGCAAAATCGTGTTAGTTTTGCTCAACTTAATAAAACCCTTTCGTAACAAACTCCAAAATAAACCCGCTCCCAATAACATATCTATCCTACCGCTGATATTATAATCTGGATCAGCTAATTTTATTCCGGGAGGAATTTTAAAATGGTTTGATGAGAACGAAATCGCGGGTATATTACTTGCGATTGAATCTAAAATTAAACACGATATATTGCATGAATATGAGCTTATATTTGATTTTATCTTAACTTCGATTTTGCTATTAATTTTTGATAAAGACTGACTTATACCTGAAACGGACATATTTAACTTCTCCGTTTTTAAGGAAAGTTTCTTTGAAAATTCCTGTGTTATAAAATTTGACTGTGAACCGTTGTCCAACAAGATTCTAGCAGGAACCCATGCGTGGTTTTTATTTAATCCCGAAATGACCGCTGTTGAAAGTAAAACCTGTGATAAATTCACATTACTAACAAATGATGTGCTAGGTATAGATTCAATCAACGGATTTGCTAGCTCTTCACAATGCAATAGTGTATTATGTTTTTCATGGCAAACCACGCAACGAATTAAAACTGAACAATTATCTATTTGATGGTTTGTATTCAAGCAATTTGTACAGATTTTTAACAGCTGTACTTGCGATATTCTTTCATTTACTTTTAATTTTCTAAATTCTTCACATTTAAATAATGGATGACTTTTTTTACATAATACACATTGCAATGCGTTTGAGATCGCATAGGATCTGGTAACTTTATCGCTTTTTAATGAAACTTGTTTATGCGATTCGATAGTTGGTAGCTTTTCATAATAAAGCGATTCAAATACCTGGCACCTATAATCCAGGAACTTTACTAGATCAGAAAATTTTGAAATGTCTGAACCTTTATTGTTGGATAGCTCCCATTCGCGACGAGTTGCTGAATCCACCTTCGTTAATATTAAATACATAATTAATGAGTCCCAATTATTGACAGGCTCACCTAACGCTTCTAAACAACGTAAATTTTTATTGAAGCTATCCACTAAATTTCTTAACATTTTAAAATCTTCTGTCTTTATTTCAGAATGATTGAATAAACTTCTAATGTGGTTATTTATTATTATTTTTTTATTTTCAAACCTATCTCTAAGCAATCCCCAAGCAATCTCATAATTTGCTGACGATGACGGCAGTGAATGTATGACGCTTGCAGCTTCATTTTTTAAGCAAGTTTTTAAATAATAGAATTTTTCGGCATTGCTTAGATTGGTATTATTATGAATTAATGCCGTGAACGAATCATTAAACTGTAACCAATTACTATAGGAACCGTCAAATGTTGGTAATGCGATATTTGGAAGTTTTATATTATTGTTGAAACTTTGACTTTGTTCGCTTCTAATATTATTATTACTTAAATCGGTTTGAGGTATTTTATTTTTTACTTGATTGAAATTATCTGTTAATCGTTTGATGTCATTTAAGACACTAATTAAATCAATGTCGTATAATTTAGTTATTTCCTCCTCGTCGTCTAAGACATTTGCTAAATTATTAATAACATTTACGTAATTTTCCTCCAAAGTGTTCAACTTATTTAAGTATTCTTCTATATCCCTAACATTTAAATCAGACAACGGCCTATTTATTAACTTGTTACATGCATTATCTAACACCATGAACTGCGCTTTTAATCCGCGTTTCTTATTTGTTAATGATTTTACCGATTCCATTTTTTATCACAGACAAAAACTATTAACAAAGGATAATGAAGGGGTATTTGAAGGAAGTACCTGAATTATGCAAGTCGTGCAACCCTCGAACTTGTTTTCTGCCTGTGTATGTTTATCAGCTGGTACGGTTCCTTTGTTTGTATTCACGACGTTTTTACGAATTTTATAATAATTATGTGTTAACTGTATTTAATTTCACTATTTGTTAACATATATTTAATCTGATTATTTGATTTATTTATTTTAATAATTTTATTTATTGTTATTATTACATTTAATAACATGAATTTTTGTTTTTCTTTAATTTGATAATTTGATTTATTATGTTATTTTATTTAATAACTTGAATTTTATTTATTTATTTGTAATATTATTAAATTTAATCACTTTCATTCTATTCATTTGATCTTAATTTAATAATTATTCACTTCAATTTAATAATTTGATATATGATTTTATTTAATTTAATCACTTGAATTATTAAATCACTAATTATTATTTTAGCGGACTGTATGTTGCTGGTTAATTAATTTGCTTGAACGTCCAAAAGATCACTTAAAATTATTAAATTTGTGTCCTTTGGAAAGTAATAAAAGTCCAAATGATAAATATACGGCTCGTTTGGACCAAATGTTAAGGCGCGAAGCTTAAATTTTACTTCGACGTCTAACAGGGTGTTGTCGATTTACTTATTCTAACCACTACACTTTAAAATTGTTCTATAACGGAACTGCTGGTGTGATCGGTGATTAAATAAAATAAAATGCGACGTTTGATATTAATAGATTTATTATAAAAAATATGGTGAATATAATCGCAACAGATAGTTGGTGTTTCTATACTGCGCTCTAAACTTATACTGACTAAAAATTATTAAAAAATTTAAATTAACAATATTAGCCCCGCCCGTAAGAGGCGGGTTGCATTAATTTATACATCTAAGGGGGATGATTTCTTAGACTTATTAGATGATTCCTTGAAATTATCTCCAGGCATTTTGCAGACTAATAAATAAAAGTATCGTAATATAGACAGTCCCAGACATATAAATTAAGCTCAAAAATTAAAATATCTTATATCCCTAATGCAATTTGCACTTGATGTGTGAAAGACATGCAGACGACGGTCCGCCTGGCCTGGCGACTGTCCATCGTATCGGAATACGAGACGATGCGTCCCTTACAAAAAAAACAGTTCAGGTTACCTCCATTGGGAATACTTAACAAGTTTGAAGAGCAGAAAGGACTCTACCAAAGAACAAAAAGGCCCTTACTTAAGAGCAAAGAGAACTCTAATTAAGATCAAAATGGACTCTACTGGAGAGCAAAAAGGAATCTACTTAAAAGCAAAAGGGACTCTACTGAAGAGCAAAAAGGACTCTACTCTAACCCACCCGTCTCGCTCTAACCCGTCACCTATCTTGCTCTCCCGCTCTATCCCTCTCTTGCTCACGCCCTCTCCCCGTCTCTTTCTCTCCGACCACCACCAAACACGCATAGTGCCGTCCCTGTCTGGCGGTCTGCCTGCCACGCCAGTGCCTGGTAAAATGAAATTCAGTCCGCATTCACACTTCACAGGGAGTGGAGGTGCTACTAAAAATTGTGAGACATCAACGAAAATCAATATGCATACATTAACTGGAGCATAGGTTGATATATAAAGTTTTAGAGAGAAGTTTGAAAAAAAAGCAAAAAAATCTGTTGAAGAGCAAAAAGAACTCTACTTGTGAAAGGAGTTTTAGTGAAGACTGTCTTAAAGTTGTGACAAAGTGCAAGTTTTTAGTAACAAAAGTTTGTGTTAATATTGTTAGTACTTGGTGGTTGTCGAAAACTTTGGAAACAATTTTGGATAAACTGATAAAACAACCGGCATCACAAAACTTGAAAAAACTCAAAAAAGTGTGTGCGTCCAGAATTTTGTACTAAAGTTTAGTCCTTGCTAACTAATGTTAGTACAAGTACTATTTTTAGTACTTGGTGGTTGAAAATCGATTCAACAAAATTTGACTTAAAACAATAAAGTAAACTGATAAAACAACCAGGATCATCAGTCAACAAAACTTGGGCAAACTCAAAAAAGTGTGTGGGTCCAGAATTTTGTACTAAATTTCAGTCCTTGCTAACTAAATTTAGCACGAGTACTATTTTTAGTACATCACCTTGAACGGTGGTTGAAAATCGATTATCCACAAAATTTGACTTGAAACAATTTTGTGCAACAAAAGTGAAACTATTTATGCTGATTATATACTAAAATTTAGTTGTGCTTACTAAATTTAGTATTTTCAATACTTGGTGGTCAAAAATAGTACTAGAACTAAAACTTACTCAAGTAAAAATACAAAATTTGTACTAAAATAGTTGTGTCTAACAAAATTTGTACAAACTCAAAAATTAGTGTGTATCCTGTTTTGGTACTAAATTTTGGTTCCTGCTAACTAAATTTAGTATAAAGTACTAGTTTTTTTAGTACTTGAAAAGCCATTAAAACCTGCTTTACCAAAATTTGTACAAACTTATACAGTTTGTGCAAAAAATTTATATAAATTCAAAAATTGGTGTGTGATACTAAAGTTTAGTTTTCGCTAACTAAATTTAGTATTAGTACTAAATTTTTTAGTACTTGGTAGTTAAAAATTGACTAGAACTTGCTTCACTAATTGTTTGTGCTACAAATTTGGTGCAAACTAAAAATCAGTGTGTGTATGCTGTTTTGATACTAAATTTGGGTTCCTGATAACTAAATTTAGTATTAGTACTAAATTTTTTAGTACTTCGTGGTTGAAAAACAATTAGATCCAGTATCGTCAGTGTGTTATGCAAAAAAAAAACTTGGACTAACTATAAAAATTAGTGTTTTTGTCTAGAATTTTGTACGAAAATTTGTGTCAAGAGGACTAAATTTAGTATACAGTACTATTTTTTAGTACTAGTTAATTGAAAGTGAAAAAAATTAGTGTGTGTATCCAGAAATTTGTTTTTTGCAACAAAATTTACCTTAAAGAACTATTTTTGTGTCTACAAATTGCTAGTTGTACAAAAATTTTTGGAAATGTTGGAAAATTAGTGTGTACGTTACTAAATTTTGGTTTTTGTTACTAAATTTAGTACTAAAACTGTCGGACGTCAAAAAAAAGTTGCATCTAGTGCTCGTGATACAAAAATAACAACAAAAAAGTGCTTTTTGCTTCAATTTTTTCATTTTCTCTCAAGTTGTGTCAACGTTCAATTAATCTTGTGGTCACAAAAAATATTCCAGGACTCTAAAAAAGTTTTTTGTCTGATCCTGGAAACAGTTTTTTTACGACCTGCGTGAAATATTATCTTTTGTTCAACAAAAAACAGGTTCAAAAATTAGACAAAAGTGGTAACCAAAAGCTGTAGTTATAAAATAAAACACGAACAAAAAAAAGTTAAAATCAAATAACAACAAATGATCAACAAAAAAGTTTTGGATTTGTTTTTATTTTATTTTCCCAAAGTTTTTTTTTAATTTGTGGTGATGTGGTGAACAAAAGTTGTGTGGTGACTTGTTTTTTGGATACAGTGACACCAGGATTAACCAGGATACTAGATAGTATGATTAATTAAGTATATATTTTACTGTTATTTTATTTAAGTATATATGATTAATTAAGTATATATTTTATATTTAAGTTTTGTTAAATTTTAGACAAAATGGCTACGCCCAAATTTTTTATCCTATTATTTTTTGTGGTACATGGTGTCCATTCTTTGTGTCAATACGAAAAGGATGAGACTACCAAAGTGTTATCCGAAACCCAAATGTCGTGTAAAATCAGGACGTTGGAACGTAGTTCCGAAAACTTTTCAAATTTAGGTGTCACCGTCCAAAAATTAGAAATTTTGACCAAATTCAACGTATCTTGTAACGAGATGTTGCTCTTCGAGAGCAACATCGGGGACGGTTTGTTCCTGATATTCCAGGCTTTAAATGAGTTGAATATAGAAAATTGTAAGTTTTTATTCTTACCTAAATTTGCATTTCACGGTTTGAGCCAACTTAAAAAACTATCAGTGAAATCTAATAACCAACTCTGGGGCGCTAATAAAAACTTGAACATATCCCAAGAGTCGTTCCAGGGTTTGAACGAACTCCAAAGCCTAAACCTGGCAGGTAATAATATAAATTTGTTGCAACAGAATACTTTGTGTCCTTTAAAATCTTTGCAGACCTTAAATTTGACTGATAATCGTATCAAATCTGCAAACGAGTTAGGGTTTTCTGCAGGTGCAGAACGTTGTTCTGGAGGCGAAGAATTGGTGACTTTGGATCTGAGTTACAACAGGTTGGCAAATATTGGTGATTTTTGGCAAATTTCGAAATTAAGGCGTTTGCAACAACTGCACTTGCAACATAATAATATTACAGACGTGTCCAGTGAAAGTTTGATAGGTTTGACTAGTCTAAGGATCCTAAATTTGTCGTTCAACAAACTTGAAAGTTTACCAAATTTCTTGTTATTCAATTCAAGAGAAATCAGGGAGATTCATTTGCAAAACAATTTGTTATTCGAGTTACCCAAAGGTTTGTTTCATCGTTTGGAACAACTTTTGGTGCTTGATTTGAGTTTTAATCAACTGTCCAGCCATCATATTGATGAAAATATTTTTACAGGTTTGATCAGACTTATTGTTTTGAATTTATCCAACAACGCGTTGACACGTATAGACTCCAAAACCTTCAAAGATTTGTTCTTTCTACAAATTTTGGATTTAAAAAACAACTCCATCGGATACGTTGACGAAAACGCTTTCCTACCTATGTACAACTTGCATACCTTAAACTTGGCTGAAAACAGGTTGCACCAAATCGATAACAACTTGTTCAACGGTTTATTTGTTTTAAGCAAACTGACTTTAAATAACAACTTGATCAACTCCATAGACATCAACGCTTTTAAAAATTGCTCGGATTTAAAACAACTCGATTTGAGTTCTAACCAAATCACCAGGATTCCTAAAGCAATCCAGGATTTGCAGATGCTTAAAAGTTTAGACTTGGGCGAAAACTTGATTGAAAATGTTGAGAACGACAGTTTCAAAAATTTAAACCAACTTACAGGTTTGAGGTTAATAGACAATCGTATAGGCAACTTGTCCAAACCAATGTTCCAAAATTTACCAAACTTGCAGGTTTTGAATTTGGCTAAAAACAAAATCCAGCAAATTGATAGGGATACTTTTGATGGTAACCAGAATTTAGAAGCTATACGCCTGGATAAAAATTTTCTAATGGACGTTGATGGTATTTTTTCAAGTCTGTTGAACCTACTGTGGTTGAATTTGTCGGAGAACAATTTGATTTGGTTTGATTACGCTTTTGTACCATTTAACCTAAAGTGGTTGGATATCCACAACAACTATATAGAAGTTTTGGGTAACTACTACAAAATCCAGGACAAGTTGAAACTAAAAACTTTAGATGCTAGTCATAACAGATTGACGGAAATTTCTAACCTGAACATACCTGATAGCGTAGAATTATTGTTTATAAATAATAATTTTATTAGGAAAATCCACGCTAACTGTTTTTACTATAAAAAGTACCTAACCAGGATTGATTTGTACGCGAATGAAATCAAACAAATGGATTTGAATAGTTTGAAGTTGCCTAAGGTTTTGGAAAACTCTGGTGGCAAAACCAACACAGAAATTTACCTAAGTGGTAACCCTTTCCGTTGTGATTGCAGCATGGACTTTTTGCTAAATATAAATAATATTTCCAACAACGATTTGATAACGCACAGGTATCCCAAAATCATGGACTCGGAGAACATTGTGTGCAACGTTGAAAACAATGTAAGAACCAGCAAAACTTTACAACTAAAAACAATGAAATCCTCAAACTTCTTGTGCGAGTACAAGTCCCACTGTTTCGTCTTGTGCCATTGTTGTGACTTTTTTGCTTGCGATTGTGAAATGATATGCCCATCAAACTGCAAATGTCTAAACAATCTCAACTGGTCCACCAATATTGTAGATTGTGGAAGTTCTGCCAATAATGGCACCAGTAGTACAGAGATACCAAAAAATATACCCTTTTACGCAACTGAAATTTATTTGGATGGTAATAATTTCCAGAAACTTGACAACCATGTTTTTATTGGACGCAAAAACTTGCAAAAGTTGTATTTGAACTCGAGCAACGTCGAGGTGATTAGTAATGAAACTTTTGCTGGTTTACTCAACTTGCAAACTTTGGACTTGTCTAATAATAAACTACAAGTGTTTGAGGGTTTTGAATTTGTTAACTTGGACGCGTTAAAAGAACTATATTTACAAAATAATCAGTTAACCCATATTGATAACACGACTTTCAAGGGCTTGACCAGTCTGGAGGTTTTAAGACTGGATGGCAACAAATTAGTCAACTTCGTTGACTTGAACATGAAAACCATGCAAAAAATTTGGCTAGGTTCAAACCAGTATGCATGCTGTTGCAAAAACTTGCAAAAAATCGCTAGTTTTGTCCAAAACAACCTGCTAAAAATCCAAGACTTATCCAATTTACACTGCGTTTCAGATGGCGTCATCCAACGTTTGAACATCGAATCCGACAAAAACGTTTGCTCAGAATTCTACGTCAAAAACAGTGAAATTTTACAAGACTACATCTACTTACTAGCCACTGTACTCATTCTATTCCTTCTAGTAATCTTCAGCATCCTACTATGCTTTGTTTTTAGAAAAAGTTTGAAAATCTGTCTGCACTCCAAATTTGGTGTCACCTTATTCGACCAACCAGAATTCGATAACTTGTTGTACGATGTAATGATTTTGTACAGTGAAAAGGATTTGGAGTATTTGCAGAAGTATGTTTTGGTGAATTTGAAGGATAAGTTTAAGATTTGTTTGTTGCATCGTGATGGACAAGGTACAAGTGTTCAAGAGAATTCTGAGAACTCCAAACGCCTAGTTTTGATTTTAACGCGCAACTTTTTGCAAACTGAGTGGATTAAACCGAATTTGCGCCAGGTTTTTAGAAATTTAGCAATCCAGAAACGTCTGGTAGTATTAAAGGACCAGAAACTACACAGGCATGACCTGGATGAAGACTTCAAACCCTTTTTGAAGACTGCTAAAGATGTGATATCCACTGATGATAAAAACTTTACAAAACGCTTGCTGTACAATTTACCGAAAGTTGGTAAGAATTTGCAGCAGCTGCAAAAACTGGCAGCAACTACTTATACTTTAGAGAATAACACGACAACAGGTGCCATTAGGCAACAGAATTGTGTCAACGTAAACGCCAAGGCTGATATGTACGATTTTGAAAACTACGAAGAAAACAATTACTCGTCTGCGACGACTTGTACGCCTTCTCCAAAATTTGCCAAAAAGAACATGAGGAAGTTCCAGGAAAAGGAAAAACCTTACACGCAACGTCCAAATTCCTCAAATGCCACTGAACACATCTACTC
Organism: Ctenocephalides felis; assembly: GCF_003426905.1. NCBI lineage: Eukaryota > Metazoa > Arthropoda > Insecta > Siphonaptera > Pulicidae > Ctenocephalides > Ctenocephalides felis. The sequence goes on from NW_020539193.1 coordinate 44,543, forward strand.
CAGCATAGACTCCGATTATTCCACCTTAGAACGGAGAAATCTACGCCAAAATAACTTCGATCCAAATTTCGGTCAGCATCCTCTAATTTTGGTCAACTGCCTCCGAATTTTGGACAAGTTCCTCCGCCTAATTTTAGGCAAATGGCCCTAGTTGGGTGGGTCAATTCACGCCCAATAGGGCGAATAGTCCTAATAATTTCTTAGATAGGCAGTTCGCCCAATTTTATGAATCAGAATTTTAATCATAGTTTAAGACAGGCCAGTCAGAGGGGCAGGGGCGGTGATAATTCTAGGCATGTCCAGGCTTATCTGGTCTGATTTAAGGATAAAAAATTAGGGAAAGGGAAATTTTTGCCAAGGAAAGTATGGATGGATTGATGGGTACGATGATTGAGCCTAAATTTGTTTTAAACTGGTAAAATAGGTTGTCGAGGAAGCCTAAATATTTTTATGTCTGTAGGTTCGTTTTAGACTTTCAGGATTTAGAGCCAAAATTTCTGGCCAAATCTTTTCGTTCCCCAAAATTTTGGAGTCAACAAGCCTAATTGTTCCTGGTTTTTGTTCAGTTTTGAATCAGTTGATCAGGTTTGTCCAGTTTCATAGATTTTATGACTTAGACATCTTGTAATAGGTTTCAGGATTTAGAAAGATAAATTTAAGCCTAAAATTTTACACTAATCCGAGATCTAGATTCAAGTTTTCGAATAAATGAAACAATTTAAAATAAAAAAAAAATTTATTAAATTAAAAAAAAATATTAGATACATCCTTGATGATATCAATTTTAGTTTTAAAAATAATTAAGCTAAGCCGCGAGTATTTTCTATTTCGAGTAGTTTCAATTAATTAATTTGAAAATCTTAATATTTTTTGTTTGATAAAATGTGATTTCAAAATATTTAAATATCTTCAATTTCCTTGACTTGTCCATTCATCTATAGTTATAGAAAATTTTTCTCCTTTATTTTTCATACAGTTTATTTCATTTATAGTTTCATGTTTCATAGATTTGTAAAAGTTGTAAATAAGTTCCATAACTCTAGAATTATTCTGTGGTAAGCAATTTCGTTTTGTAATGACTCTCTTATAAACGAGCTATTTATTATGCAATTAATTGATAGTCCATCTAATGCAGCGAGCTTTGACAC